>NW_026894658.1:0-97359 GCF_032452875.1 Bos javanicus | reverse complement strand
CCAGCTGGGCCAGGATCAGCGCCTGCCCAGCTGCCCTGATAACCGCCAGCTGGGCCGCAGGATTCATGCCTGCTCAGCTGCCTGATAACCGCCAGCTGGGCCGCAGGATTCATGCCTGCTCAGCTGCCTGATAATCGCCAGCTGGGCCGCAGGATTCATGCCTGCTCAGCTGCTTGATTCTTGCCTGCTGAGGCACATGATCCGTGCAGGAGAGCTACCTGATCAGCACATGAGCAGTCACATGATCAGCGCCTCTCAGTCACCTGATCACTGCATGACAGGCACGTGATCAGTGCCTGCTGAGTGTGCAGGATCAGCGCCTGCTCAGCTGCCTGATAATCGCCAGCTGGGCCGCAGGATTCATGCCTGCTCAGCTGCCTGATAACCGCCAGCTGGGCCGCAGGATTCATGCCTGCTCAGCTGCCTGATAACCGCCAGCTGGGCCGCAGGATTCATGCCTGCTCAGCTGCCTGATAACCGCCAGCTGGGCCGCAGGATTCATGCCTGCTCAGCTGCCTGATAATCGCCAGCTGGGCCGCAGGATTCATGCCTGCTCAGCTGCCTGATTCTTGCCTGCTGAGGCACATGATCCGTGCAGGAGAGCTACCTGATCAGCACATGAGCAGTCACATGATCAGCGCCTCTCAGTCACCTGATCACTGCATGACAGGCACGTGATCAGTGCCTGCTGAGGTGCAGGATCATGCCTGCTCAGCTGCCTGATAATCGCCAGCTGGGCCGCAGGATTCATGCCTGCTCAGCTGCCTGATAACCGCCAGCTGGGCCGCAGGATTCATGCCTGCTCAGCTGCCTGATAACCGCCAGCTGGGCCGCAGGATTCATGCCTGCTCAGCTGCCTGATAATCGCCAGCTGGGCCGCAGGATTCATGCCTGCTCAGCTGCCTGATAACCGCCAGCTGGGCCGCAGGATTCATGCCTGCTCAGCTGCCTGATAACCGCCAGCTGGGCCGCAGGATTCATGCCTGCTCAGCTGCCTGATAACCGCCAGCTGGGCCGCAGGATTCATGCCTGCTCAGCTGCCTGATAACCGCCAGCTGGGCCGCAGGATTCATGCCTGCTCAGCTGCCTGATAATCGCCAGCTGGGCCGCAGGATTCATGCCTGCTCAGCTGCCTGATAATCGCCAGCTGGGCCGCAGGATTCATGCCTGCTCAGCTGCTTGATTCTTGCCTGCTGAGGCACATGATCCGTGCAGGAGAGCTACCTGATCAGCACATGAGCAGTCACATGATCAGCGCCTCTCAGTCACCTGATCACTGCATGACAGGCACGTGATCAGTGCCTGCTGAGGTGCAGGATCAGCGCCTGCTCAGCTGCCTGATAATCGCCAGCTGGGCCGCAGGATTCATGCCTGCTCAGCTGCCTGATAATCGCCAGCTGGGCCGCAGGATTCATGCCTGCTCAGCTGCTTGATTCTGCCTGCTGAGGCACATGATCCGTGCAGGAGAGCTACCTGATCAGCACATGAGCAGTCACATGATCAGCGCCTCTCAGTCACCTGATCACTGCATGACAGGCACGTGATCAGTGCCTGCTGAGGTGCGGGATCAGCGCCTGCTCAGCTGCCTGATAATCGCCAGCTGGGCCGCAGGATTCATGCCTGCTCAGCTGCCTGATAATCGCCAGCTGGGCCGCAGGATTCATGCCTGCTCAGCTGCCTGATAATCGCCAGCTGGGCCGCAGGATTCATGCCTGCTCAGCTGCCTGATAACCGCCAGCTGGGCCGCAGGATTCATGCCTGCTCAGCTGCCTGATAATCGCCAGCTGGGCCGCAGGATTCATGCCTGCTCAGCTGCCTGATAACCGCCAGCTGGGCCGCAGGATTCATGCCTGCTCAGCTGCCTGATAACCGCCAGCTGGGCCGCAGGATTCATGCCTGCTCAGCTGCCTGATAACCGCCAGCTGGGCCGCAGGATTCATGCCTGCTCAGCTGCCTGATAATCGCCAGCTGGGCCGCAGGATTCATGCCTGCTCAGCTGCCTGATAATCGCCAGCTGGGCCGCAGGATTCATGCCTGCTCAGCTGCCTGATAATCGCCAGCTGGGCCGCAGGATTCATGCCTGCTCAGCTGCCTGATAATCGCCAGCTGGGCCGCAGGATTCATGCCTGCTCAGCTGCCTGATTCTTGCCTGCTGGGCACATGATTCATGCAGGAGAGCTGCCTGATCAGCACATGAGCAGCAGGATCAGCGCCTCTCAGTCACCTGATCACTGCATGACAGGCACGCGTGCCTGCAGTGCGGGATCAGCGCCTGCTCAGCTGCCTGATAATCGCCAGCTGGGCCGCAGGATTCATGCCTGCTCAGCTGCCTGATAATCGCCAGCTGGGCCGCAGGATTCATGCCTGCTCAGCTGCCTGATAATCGCCAGCTGGGCCGCAGGATTCATGCCTGCTCAGCTGCCTGATTCTTGCCTGCTGAGGCACATGATCCGTGCAGGAGAGCTACCTGATCAGCACATGAGCAGTCACATGATCAGCGCCTCTCAGTCACCTGATCACTGCATGACAGGCACGTGATCAGTGCCTGCTGAGGTGCGGGATCAGCGCCTGCTCAGCTGCCTGATAATCGCCAGCTGGGCCGCAGGATTCATGCCTGCTCAGCTGCCTGATAATCGCCAGCTGGGCCGCAGGATTCATGCCTGCTCAGCTGCCTGATAACCGCCAGCTGGGCCGCAGGATTCATGCCTGCTCAGCTGCCTGATAACCGCCAGCTGGGCCGCAGGATTCATGCCTGCTCAGCTGCCTGATAATCGCCAGCTGGGCCGCAGGATTCATGCCTGCTCAGCTGCTTGATTCTTGCCTGCTGAGGCACATGATCCGTGCAGGAGAGCTACCTGATCAGCACATGAGCAGTCACATGATCAGCGCCTCAGTCACCTGATCACTGCATGACAGGCACGTGATCAGTGCCTGAGGTGCGGGATCAGCGCCTGCTCAGCTGCCTGATAATCGCCAGCTGGGCCGCAGGATTCATGCCTGCTCAGCTGCCTGATAACCGCCAGCTGGGCCGCAGGATTCATGCCTGCTCAGCTGCCTGATAACCGCCAGCTGGGCCGCAGGATTCATGCCTGCTCAGCTGCCTGATAATCGCCAGCTGGGCCGCAGGATTCATGCCTGCTCAGCTGCCTGATAATCGCCAGCTGGGCCGCAGGATTCATGCCTGCTCAGCTGCTTGATTCTTGCCTGCTGAGGCACATGATCCGTGCAGGAGAGCTACCTGATCAGCACATGAGCAGTCACATGATCAGAGCCTCTCAGTCACCTGATCACTGCATGACAGGCATGTGATCAGTGCCTGCTGAGGTGCGGGATCAGCGCCTGCTCAGCTGCCTGATAATCGCCAGCTGGGCCGCAGGATTCATGCCTGCTCAGCTGCCTGATAATCGCCAGCTGGGCCGCAGGATTCATGCCTGCTCAGCTGCCTGATACCGCCAGCTGGGCCACAGGATCCATGCTGGAGAGCTGCCTGATCAGCACATGAGCAGTCGCATGATCAGCCTGCTCAGCTGCCTGATCACTGCATGACAGGCACGTGATCAGTGCCTGCTGAGGTGCGGGATCATGCCTGCTCAGCTGCCTGATAACGCCAGCTGGGCCGCAGGATTCATGCCTGCTCAGCTGCCTGATAATCGCCAGCTGGGTCGCAGGATTCATGCCTGCTCAGCTGCCTGATAACCGCCAGCTGGGCCGCAGGATTCATGCCTGCTCAGCTGCCTGATAACCGCCAGCTGGGCCGCAGGATTCATGCCTGCTCAGCTGCCTGATAACCGCCAGCTGGGCCGCAGGATTCATGCCTGCTCAGCTGCCTGATAATCGCCAGCTGGGCCGCAGGATTCATGCCTGCTCAGCTGCCTGATAATCGCCAGCTGGGCCGCAGGATTCATGCCTGCTCAGCTGCCTGATAATCGCCAGCTGGGCCGCAGGATTCATGCCTGCTCAGCTGCCTGATAATCGCCAGCTGGGCCGCAGGATTCATGCCTGCTCAGCTGCCTGATAATCGCCAGCTGGGCCGCAGGATTCATGCCTGCTCAGCTGCCTGATAACCGCCAGCTGGGCCGCAGGATTCATGCCTGCTCAGCTGCCTGATAATCGCCAGCTGGGCCGCAGGATTCATGCCTGCTCAGCTGCCTGATAACGCCAGCTGGGCCGCAGGATTCATGCCTGCTCAGCTGCCTGATAATCGCCAGCTGGGCCGCAGGATTCATGCCTGCTCAGCTGCCTGATAACCGCCAGCTGGGCCGCAGGATTCATGCCTGCTCAGCTGCCTGATAATCGCCAGCTGGGCCGCAGGATTCATGCCTGCTCAGCTGCCTGATAATCGCCAGCTGGGCCGCAGGATTCATGCCTGCTCAGCTGCTTGATTCTTGCCTGCTGAGGCACATGATCCAGTGCAGAGAGCTACCTGATCAGCACATGAGCAGTCACATGATCAGCCTCTCAGTCACCTGATCACTGCATGACAGGCACGTGATCAGTGCCTGCTGGGTGCGGGATCATGCCTGCTCAGCTGCCTGATAATCGCCAGCTGGGCCGCAGGATTCATGCCTGCTCAGCTGCCTGATAATCGCCAGCTGGGCCGCAGGATTCATGCCTGCTCAGCTGCCTGATAACCCAGCTGGGCCGCAGGATTCATGCCTGCTCAGCTGCTTGATTCTTGCCTGCTGAGGCACATGATCCGTGCAGGAGAGCTACCTGATCAGCACATGAGCAGTCACATGATCAGCGCCTCTCAGTCACCTGATCACTGCATGACAGGCACGTGATCAGTGCCTGCTGAGGTGCGGGATCAGCGCCTGCTCAGCTGCCTGATAATCGCCAGCTGGGCCGCAGGATTCATGCCTGCTCAGCTGCCTGATAATCGCCAGCTGGGCCGCAGGATTCATGCCTGCTCAGCTGCCTGATAACCGCCAGCTGGGCCGCAGGATTCATGCCTGCTCAGCTGCCTGATAATCGCCAGCTGGGCCGCAGGATTCATGCCTGCTCAGCTGCCTGATAATCGCCAGCTGGGCCGCAGGATTCATGCCTGCTCAGCTGCTGGACTTGCCTGGAGGCACAGGACTGCAGGAGAGCTGCCTGATCAGCCCATGAGCAGTCACATGATCAGCGCCTCAGTCACCTGATCACTGCATGACAGGCACGTGATCAGTGCCTGCTGAGGGGTGCGGGATCAGCGCCTGCTCAGCTGCTGATAATCGCCAGCTGGGCCGCAGGATTCATGCCTGCTCAGCTGCCTGATAATCGCCAGCTGGGCCGCAGGATTCATGCCTGCTCAGCTGCCTGATAACCGCCAGCTGGGCCGCAGGATTCATGCCTGCTCAGCTGCCTGATAATCGCCAGCTGGGCCGCAGGATTCATGCCTGCTCAGCTGCCTGATAATCGCCAGCTGGGCCGCAGGATTCATGCCTGCTCAGCTGCTTGATTCTTGCTGCTGAGCACATGATCCGTGCAGGAGAGCTACCTGATCAGCACATGAGCAGTCACATGATCAGCGCCTCTCAGTCACCTGATCACTGCATGACAGGCACGTGATCAGTGCCTGCTGGGCCGCAGGATCATGCCTGCTCAGCTGCCTGATAATCGCCAGCTGGGCCGCAGGATTCATGCCTGCTCAGCTGCCTGATAATCGCCAGCTGGGCCGCAGGATTCATGCCTGCTCAGCTGCCTGATTCTTGCCTGCTGAGGCACATGATCCGTGCAGAGAGCTGCCTGATCAGCACATGAGCAGTCACATGATCAGCGCTCAGTCACCTGATCACTGCATGACAGGCACGTGATCAGTGCCCCTGTGCGGGATCATGCCTGCTCAGCTGCCTGATAATCGCCAGCTGGGCCGCAGGATTCATGCCTGCTCAGCTGCCTGATAACCGCCAGCTGGGCCGCAGGATTCATGCCTGCTCAGCTGCCTGATAACCGCCAGCTGGGCCGCAGGATTCATGCCTGCTCAGCTGCCTGATAACCGCCAGCTGGGCCGCAGGATTCATGCCTGCTCAGCTGCCTGATAACCGCCAGCTGGGCCGCAGGATTCATGCCTGCTCAGCTGCCTGATACCGCCAGCTGGGCCGCAGGATTCATGCCTGCTCAGCTGCCTGATTCTGCCTGCTGGGCACATGATCCGTGCAGGAGAGCTGCCTGATCAGCACATGAGCAGTCACATGATCAGCGCCTCTCAGTCACCTGATCACTGCATGACAGGCACGTGATCAGTGCCTGCTGAGGTGCGGGATCAGCGCCTGCTCAGCTGCCTGATAATCGCCAGCTGGGCCGCAGGATTCATGCCTGCTCAGCTGCCTGATAATCGCCAGCTGGGCCGCAGGATTCATGCCTGCTCAGCTGCCTGATTCTTGCCTGCTGAGGCACATGATCCGTGCAGGAGAGCTGCCTGATCAGCACATGAGCAGTCACATGATCAGCGCCTCTCAGTCACCTGATCACTGCATGACAGGCACTGATCAGTGCCTGCTGGGTGCGGGATCAGCGCCTGCTCAGCTGCCTGATAATCGCCAGCTGGGCCGCAGGATTCATGCCTGCTCAGCTGCCTGATAATCGCCAGCTGGGCCGCAGGATTCATGCCTGCTCAGCTGCCTGATAATCGCCAGTTGGGCCGCAGGATTCATGCCTGCTCAGCTGCCTGATAACCGCCAGCTGGGCCGCAGGATTCATGCCTGCTCAGCTGCCTGATAACCGCCAGCTGGGCCGCAGGATTCATGCCTGCTCAGCTGCCTGATAACCGCCAGCTGGGCCGCAGGATTCATGCCTGCTCAGCTGCCTGATAATCGCCAGCTGGGCCGCAGGATTCATGCCTGCTCAGCTGCCTGATAATCGCCAGCTGGGCCGCAGGATTCATGCCTGCTCAGCTGCCTGATAATCGCCAGCTGGGCCGCAGGATTCATGCCTGCTCAGCTGCCTGATAACCGCCAGCTGGGCCGCAGGATTCATGCCTGCTCAGCTGCCTGATAATCGCCAGCTGGGCCGCAGGATTCATGCCTGCTCAGCTGCCTGATAACCGCCAGCTGGGCCGCAGGATTCATGCCTGCTCAGCTGCCTGATAATCGCCAGCTGGGCCGCAGGATTCATGCCTGCTCAGCTGCCTGATAATCGCCAGCTGGGCCGCAGGATTCATGCCTGCTCAGCTGCCTGATAATCGCCAGCTGGGCCGCAGGATTCATGCCTGCTCAGCTGCCTGATAACCGCCAGCTGGGCCGCAGGATTCATGCCTGCTCAGCTGCCTGATAATCGCCAGCTGGGCCGCAGGATTCATGCCTGCTCAGCTGCTTGATTCTTGCCTGCTGAGGCACATGATCCGTGCAGGAGAGCTACCTGATCAGCACATGAGCAGTCACATGATCAGCGCTCTCAGTCACCTGATCACTGCATGACAGGCACGTGATCAGTGCCTGCTGAGGTGCGGGATCAGCGCCTGCTCAGCTGCCTGATAATCGCCAGCTGGGCCGCAGGATTCATGCCTGCTCAGCTGCCTGATAATCGCCAGCTGGGCCGCAGGATTCATGCCTGCTCAGCTGCCTGATAATCGCCAGCTGGGCCGCAGGATTCATGCCTGCTCAGCTGCTTGATTCTTGCCTGCTGAGGCACATGATCCGTGCAGGAGAGCTACCTGATCAGCACATGAGCAGTCACATGATCAGCGCCTCTCAGTCACCTGATCACTGCATGACAGGCACGTGATCAGTGCCTGCTGAGGTGCGGGATCAGCGCCTGCTCAGCTGCCTGATAATCGCCAGCTGGGCCGCAGGATTCATGCCTGCTCAGCTGCCTGATAATCGCCAGCTGGGCCGCAGGATTCATGCCTGCTCAGCTGCCTGATAATCGCCAGCTGGGCCGCAGGATTCATGCCTGCTCAGCTGCCTGATAATCGCCAGCTGGGCCGCAGGATTCATGCCTGCTCAGCTGCCTGATAATCGCCAGCTGGGCCGCAGGATTCATGCCTGCTCAGCTGCTGATTCTTGCCTGCTGAGGCACATGATCCGTGCAGGAGAGCTACCTGATCAGCACATGAGCAGTCACATGATCAGCGCCTCTCAGTCACCTGATCACTGCATGACAGGCCGTGATCAGTGCCTGCTGAGGTGCGGGATCATGCCTGCTCAGCTGCCTGATAATCGCCAGCTGGGCCGCAGGATTCATGCCTGCTCAGCTGCCTGATAATCGCCAGCTGGGCCGCAGGATTCATGCCTGCTCAGCTGCCTGATAATCGCCAGCTGGGCCGCAGGATTCATGCCTGCTCAGCTGCCTGATAATCGCCAGCTGGGCCGCAGGATTCATGCCTGCTCAGCTGCCTGATAATCGCCAGCTGGGCCGCAGGATTCATGCCTGCTCAGCTGCCTGATTCTCGCCAGCTGGGCACATGATCCGTGCAGGAGAGCTACCTGATCAGCACATGAGCAGTCACATGATCAGCGCCTCTCAGTCACCTGATCACTGCATGACAGGCACGTGATCAGTGCCTGCTGGGTGCGGGATTCATGCCTGCTCAGCTGCCTGATAATCGCCAGCTGGGCCGCAGGATTCATGCCTGCTCAGCTGCCTGATAATCGCCAGCTGGGCCGCAGGATTCATGCCTGCTCAGCTGCTTGATTCTTGCCTGCTGAGGCACATGATCCGTGCAGGAGAGCTACCTGATCAGCACATGAGCAGTCACATGATCAGCCTCTCAGTCACCTGATCACTGCATGACAGGCACGTGATCAGTGCCTGCTGAGGTGCGGGATCAGCGCCTGCTCAGCTGCCTGATAATCGCCAGCTGGGCCGCAGGATTCATGCCTGCTCAGCTGCCTGATAATCGCCAGCTGGGCCGCAGGATTCATGCCTGCTCAGCTGCCTGATAACCGCCAGCTGGGCCGCAGGATTCATGCCTGCTCAGCTGCCTGATAACCGCCAGCTGGGCCGCAGGATTCATGCCTGCTCAGCTGCCTGATAATCGCCAGCTGGGCCGCAGGATTCATGCCTGCTCAGCTGCCTGATAATCGCCAGCTGGGCCGCAGGATTCATGCCTGCTCAGCTGCTTGATTCTTGCCTGCTGAGGCACATGATCCGTGCAGGAGAGCTACCTGATCAGCACATGAGCAGTCACATGATCAGCGCCTCTCAGTCACCTGATCACTGCATGACAGGCACGTGATCAGTGCCTGCTGAGGCGGGATCAGCGCCTGCTCAGCTGCCTGATAATCGCCAGCTGGGCCGCAGGATTCATGCCTGCTCAGCTGCCTGATAATCGCCAGCTGGGCCGCAGGATTCATGCCTGCTCAGCTGCCTGATAACCGCCAGCTGGGCCGCAGGATTCATGCCTGCTCAGCTGCCTGATAACCGCCAGCTGGGCCGCAGGATTCATGCCTGCTCAGCTGCCTGATAACCGCCAGCTGGGCCGCAGGATTCATGCCTGCTCAGCTGCCTGATAACCGCCAGCTGGGCCGCAGGATTCATGCCTGCTCAGCTGCCTGATAATCGCCAGCTGGGCCGCAGGATTCATGCCTGCTCAGCTGCCTGATAACCGCCAGCTGGGCCGCAGGATTCATGCCTGCTCAGCTGCCTGATAATCGCCAGCTGGGCCGCAGGATTCATGCCTGCTCAGCTGCCTGATAACCGCCAGCTGGGCCGCAGGATTCATGCCTGCTCAGCTGCCTGATAACCGCCAGCTGGGCCGCAGGATTCATGCCTGCTCAGCTGCCTGATAATCGCCAGCTGGGCCGCAGGATTCATGCCTGCTCAGCTGCCTGATAACCGCCAGCTGGGCCGCAGGATTCATGCCTGCTCAGCTGCCTGATAATCACCAGATGGGCCGCAGGATTCATGCCTGCTCAGCTGTTGATTCTTGCCTGCTGAGGCACATGATCCGTGCAGGAGAGCTACCTGATCAGCACATGAGCAGTCACATGATCAGCGCCTCTCAGTCACCTGCTGCATGACAGGCACGTGATCAGTGCCTGCTGGGTGCGGGATCATGCCTGCTCAGCTGCCTGATAATCGCCAGCTGGGCCGCAGGATTCATGCCTGCTCAGCTGCCTGATAATCGCCAGCTGGGCCGCAGGATTCATGCCTGCTCAGCTGCTTGATCTTGCCTGCTGAGGCACATGATCCGTGCAGGAGAGCTACCTGATCAGCACATGAGCAGTCACATGATCAGCGCTCTCAGTCACCTGATCACTGCATGACAGGCACGTGATCAGTGCCTGCTGAGGTGCGGGATCAGCGCCTGCTCAGCTGCCTGATAATCGCCAGCTGGGCCGCAGGATTCATGCCTGCTCAGCTGCCTGATAATCGCCAGCTGGGCCGCAGGATTCATGCCTGCTCAGCTGCCTGATAATCGCCAGCTGGGCCGCAGGATTCATGCCTGCTCAGCTGCCTGATAATCCCAGCTGGGCCGCAGGATTCATGCCTGCTCAGCTGCCTGATAACCGCCAGCTGGGCCGCAGGATTCATGCCTGCTCAGCTGCCTGATAATCGCCAGCTGGGCCGCAGGATTCATGCCTGCTCAGCTGCCTGATAATCGCCAGCTGGGCCGCAGGATTCATGCCTGCTCAGCTGCCTGATAATCGCCAGCTGGGCCGCAGGATTCATGCCTGCTCAGCTGCCTGATAATCGCCAGCTGGGCCGCAGGATTCATGCCTGCTCAGCTGCCTGATAACCGCCAGCTGGGCCGCAGGATTCATGCCTGCTCAGCTGCCTGATAATCGCCAGCTGGGCCGCAGGATTCATGCCTGCTCAGCTGCTTGATTGCCTGCTGAGGCACATGATCCGTGCAGGAGAGCTACCTGATCAGCACATGAGCAGTCACATGATCAGCGCCTCTCAGTCACCTGATCACTGCATGACAGGCACGTGATCAGTGCCTGCTGAGGTGCGGGATCAGCGCCTGCTCAGCTGCCTGATAATCGCCAGCTGGGCCGCAGGATTCATGCCTGCTCAGCTGCCTGATAACGCCAGCTGGGCCGCAGGATTCATGCCTGCTCAGCTGCCTGATAATCGCCAGCTGGGCCGCAGGATTCATGCCTGCTCAGCTGCCTGATAATCGCCAGCTGGGCCGCAGGATTCATGCCTGCTCAGCTGCCTGATAATCGCCAGCTGGGCCGCAGGATTCATGCCTGCTCAGCTGCCTGATAATCGCCAGCTGGGCCGCAGGATTCATGCCTGCTCAGCTGCCTGATAATCGCCAGCTGGGCCGCAGGATTCATGCCTGCTCAGCTGCCTGATAACCGCCAGCTGGGCCGCAGGATTCATGCCTGCTCAGCTGCCTGATAACCGCCAGCTGGGCCGCAGGATTCATGCCTGCTCAGCTGCCTGATAATCGCCAGCTGGGCCGCAGGATTCATGCCTGCTCAGCTGCCTGATAATCGCCAGCTGGGCCGCAGGATTCATGCCTGCTCAGCTGCCTGATTCTTGCCTGCTGCACATGATCCGCAGGAGATGCCTGATCAGCACTGATGAGCAGTCACATGATCAGCCTCTCAGTCACCTGATCACTGCATGACAGGCACGTGCTCAGTGCCTGGAGGTGCGGGATTCATGCCTGCTCAGCTGCCTGATAATCGCCAGCTGGGCCGCAGGATTCATGCCTGCTCAGCTGCCTGATAATCGCCAGCTGGGCCGCAGGATTCATGCCTGCTCAGCTGCTGATTCTTGCTGCTGAGGCACATGATCCTGGAGAGCTACCTGATCAGCATGAGCAGTCACATGATCAGCGCCTCTCAGTCACCTGATCACTGCATGACAGGCACGTGATCAGTGCCTGCTGAGGTGCGGGATCATGCCTGCTCAGCTGCCTGATAATCGCCAGCTGGGCCGCAGGATTCATGCCTGCTCAGCTGCCTGATAATCGCCAGCTGGGCCGCAGGATTCATGCCTGCTCAGCTGCCTGATAACCGCCAGCTGGGCCGCAGGATTCATGCCTGCTCAGCTGCCTGATAATCGCCAGCTGGGCCGCAGGATTCATGCCTGCTCAGCTGCCTGATAATCGCCAGCTGGGCCGCAGGATTCATGCCTGCTCAGCTGCTTGATTCTTGCCTGCTGAGGCACATGATCCGTGCAGGAGAGCTACCTGATCAGCACATGAGCAGTCACATGATCAGCGCCTCTCAGTCACCTGATCACTGCATGACAGGCACGTGATCAGTGCCTGCTGAGTGCGGGATCAGCGCCTGCTCAGCTGCCTGATAATCGCCAGCTGGGCCGCAGGATTCATGCCTGCTCAGCTGCCTGATAATCGCCAGCTGGGCCGCAGGATTCATGCCTGCTCAGCTGCCTGATAACCGCCAGCTGGGCCGCAGGATTCATGCCTGCTCAGCTGCCTGATAAGCCAGCTGGGCCGCAGGATTCATGCCTGCTCAGCTGCCTGATAACCGCCAGCTGGGCCGCAGGATTCATGCCTGCTCAGCTGCCTGATAACCGCCAGCTGGGCCGCAGGATTCATGCCTGCTCAGCTGCCTGATAACCGCCAGCTGGGCCGCAGGATTCATGCCTGCTCAGCTGCCTGATAACCGCCAGCTGGGCCGCAGGATTCATGCCTGCTCAGCTGCCTGATAATCGCCAGCTGGGCCGCAGGATTCATGCCTGCTCAGCTGCCTGATAATCGCCAGCTGGGCCGCAGGATTCATGCCTGCTCAGCTGCTTGACTTGCCTAAGGCACATGATCCGTGCAGGAGAGCTACCTGATCAGCACATGAGCAGTCACATGATCAGCGCCTCTCAGTCACCTGATCACTGCATGACAGGCACGCCTCAGTGCCTGCTGAGGTGCGGGATCATGCCTGCTCAGCTGCCTGATAATCGCCAGCTGGGCCGCAGGATTCATGCCTGCTCAGCTGCCTGATAATCGCCAGCTGGGCCGCAGGATTCATGCCTGCTCAGCTGCCTGATTCTTGCCTGCTGAGGCATGATCCGTGCAGAGAGCTACCTGATCAGCACATGAGCAGTCACATGATCAGCGCCTCTCAGTCACCATCACTGCATGACAGGCACGTGATCAGCCTGCTGAGGTGCGATCATGCCTGCTCAGCTGCCTGATAATCGCCAGCTGGGCCGCAGGATTCATGCCTGCTCAGCTGCCTGATAACCGCCAGCTGGGCCGCAGGATTCATGCCTGCTCAGCTGCCTGATAACCGCCAGCTGGGCCGCAGGATTCATGCCTGCTCAGCTGCCTGATAACCGCCAGCTGGGCCGCAGGATTCATGCCTGCTCAGCTGCCTGATAACCGCCAGCTGGGCCGCAGGATTCATGCCTGCTCAGCTGCCTGATAACCGCCAGCTGGGCCGCAGGATTCATGCCTGCTCAGCTGCCTGATAACCGCCAGCTGGGCCGCAGGATTCATGCCTGCTCAGCTGCCTGATAACCGCCAGCTGGGCCGCAGGATTCATGCCTGCTCAGCTGCCTGATAATCGCCAGCTGGGCCGCAGGATTCATGCCTGCTCAGCTGCCTGATAACCGCCAGCTGGGCCGCAGGATTCATGCCTGCTCAGCTGCCTGATAATCGCCAGCTGGGCCGCAGGATTCATGCCTGCTCAGCTGCCTGATAACCGCCAGCTGGGCCGCAGGATTCATGCCTGCTCAGCTGCCTGATAACCGCCAGCTGGGCCGCAGGATTCATGCCTGCTCAGCTGCCTGATAATCGCCAGCTGGGCCGCAGGATTCATGCCTGCTCAGCTGCTTGATTTTGCCTGCTGAGGCACATGATCCGTGGCAGAGCTACCTGATCAGCACATGAGCAGTCACATGATCAGCGCCTCTCAGCACCTGATCACTGCATGACAGGCACGTGATCAGTGCCTGCTGAGGTGGGATCAGCGCCTGCTCAGCTGCCTGATAATCGCCAGCTGGGCCGCAGGATTCATGCCTGCTCAGCTGCCTGATAATCGCCAGCTGGGCCGCAGGATTCATGCCTGCTCAGCTTGATTCTTGCCTGCTGAGGCACATGATCCGTGCAGGAGAGCTACCTGATCAGCACATGAGCAGTCACATGATCAGCGCCTCTCAGTCACCTGATCACTGCATGACAGGCACGTGATCAGTGCCTGCTGAGGTGCGGGATCAGCGCCTGCTCAGCTGCCTGATAATCGCCAGCTGGGCCGCAGGATTCATGCCTGCTCAGCTGCCTGATAATCGCCAGCTGGGCCGCAGGATTCATGCCTGCTCAGCTGCCTGATAACCGCCAGCTGGGCCGCAGGATTCATGCCTGCTCAGCTGCCTGATAACCGCCAGCTGGGCCGCAGGATTCATGCCTGCTCAGCTGCCTGATAACCGCCAGCTGGGCCGCAGGATTCATGCCTGCTCAGCTGCCTGATAATCGCCAGCTGGGCCGCAGGATTCATGCCTGCTCAGCTGCCTGATAACCGCCAGCTGGGCCGCAGGATTCATGCCTGCTCAGCTGCCTGATAACCGCCAGCTGGGCCGCAGGATTCATGCCTGCTCAGCTGCCTGATAACCGCCAGCTGGGCCGCAGGATTCATGCCTGCTCAGCTGCCTGATAACCGCCAGCTGGGCCGCAGGATTCATGCCTGCTCAGCTGCCTGATAACCGCCAGCTGGGCCGCAGGATTCATGCCTGCTCAGCTGCCTGATAACCGCCAGCTGGGCCGCAGGATTCATGCCTGCTCAGCTGCCTGATAACCGCCAGCTGGGCCGCAGGATTCATGCCTGCTCAGCTGCCTGATAATCGCCAGCTGGGCCGCAGGATTCATGCCTGCTCAGCTGCCTGATAATCGCCAGCTGGGCCGCAGGATTCATGCCTGCTCAGCTGCCTGATAATCGCCAGCTGGGCCGCAGGATTCATGCCTGCTCAGCTGCTTGATTCTTGCCTGCTGAGGCACATGATCCGTGCAGGAGAGCTACCTGATCAGCACATGAGCAGTCACATGATCAGCGCCTCTCAGTCACCTGATCACTGCATGACAGGCACGTGATCAGTGCCTGCTGAGGTGCGGATCAGCGCCTGCTCAGCTGCCTGATAATCGCCAGCTGGGCCGCAGGATTCATGCCTGCTCAGCTGCCTGATAATCGCCAGCTGGGCCGCAGGATTCATGCCTGCTCAGCTGCCTGATAACGCCAGCTGGGCCGCAGGATTCATGCCTGCTCAGCTGCTTGATTCTTGCCTGCTGAGGCACATGATCCGTGCAGGAGAGCTACCTGATCAGCACATGAGCAGTCACATGATCAGCGCCTCTCAGTCACCTGATCACTGCATGACAGGCACGTGATCAGTGCCTGCTGAGGTGCGGGATCAGCGCCTGCTCAGCTGCCTGATAATCGCCAGCTGGGCCGCAGGATTCATGCCTGCTCAGCTGCCTGATAATCGCCAGCTGGGCCGCAGGATTCATGCCTGCTCAGCTGCCTGATAATCGCCAGCTGGGCCGCAGGATTCATGCCTGCTCAGCTGCCTGATAATCGCCAGCTGGGCCGCAGGATTCATGCCTGCTCAGCTGCCTGATAATCGCCAGCTGGGCCGCAGGATTCATGCCTGCTCAGCTGCTTGATTCTTGCCTGCTGAGGCACATGATCCGTGCAGGAGAGCTGCCTGATCAGCACATGAGCAGTCACATGATCAGCGCCTCTCAGTCACCTGATCACTGCATGACAGGCACGTGATCAGTGCCTGCTGAGGTGGGATCAGCGCCTGCTCAGCTGCCTGATAATCGCCAGCTGGGCCGCAGGATTCATGCCTGCTCAGCTGCCTGATAATCGCCAGCTGGGCCGCAGGATTCATGCCTGCTCAGCTGCCTGATAACCGCCAGCTGGGCCGCAGGATTCATGCCTGCTCAGCTGCCTGATAATCGCCAGCTGGGCCGCAGGATTCATGCCTGCTCAGCTGCCTGATAATCGCCAGCTGGGCCGCAGGATTCATGCCTGCTCAGCTGCCTGATTCTTGCCTGCTGAGGCACATGATCCGCAGGAGAGCTGCCTGATCAGCACATGAGCAGTCACATGATCAGCGCCTCTCAGTCACCTGATCACTGCATGACAGCACCTGATCAGTGCCTGCTGGGTGCGGGATCATGCCTGCTCAGCTGCCTGATAATCGCCAGCTGGGCCGCAGGATTCATGCCTGCTCAGCTGCCTGATAATCGCCAGCTGGGCCGCAGGATTCATGCCTGCTCAGCTGCCTGATTCTTGCCTGCTGGGCACATGATCCGTGCAGGAGAGCTACCTGATCAGCACATGAGCAGTCACATGATCAGCGCCTCTCAGTCACCTGATCACTGCATGACAGGCACGTGATCAGTGCCTGCTGAGGTGCGGGATCAGCGCCTGCTCAGCTGCCTGATAAGCGCCAGCTGGGCCACAGGATTCATGCCTGCTCAGCTGCCTGATAATCGCCAGCTGGGCCGCAGGATTCATGCCTGCTCAGCTGCCTGATAACCGCCAGCTGGGCCGCAGGATTCATGCCTGCTCAGCTGCCTGATAATCGCCAGCTGGGCCGCAGAATTCATGCCTGCTCAGCTGCCTGATAACCGCCAGCTGGGCCGCAGGATTCATGCCTGCTCAGCTGCCTGATAATCGCCAGCTGGGTCGAAGGATTCATGCCTGCGCAGCTGCTTGATTCTTGCCTGCTGAGGCACATGATCCGTGCAGGAGAGCTACCTGATCAGCACATGAGCAGTCACATGATCAGCGCCTCTCAGTCACCTGATCACTGCATGACAGGCACGTGATCAGTGCCTGCTGAGGTGCGGGATCAGCGCCTGCTCAGCTGCCTGATAATCGCCAGCTGGGCCGCAGGATTCATGCCTGCTCAGCTGCCTGATAATCGCCAGCTGGGCCGCAGGATTCATGCCTGCTCAGCTGCTTGATTCTTGCCTGCTGAGGCACATGATCCGTGCAGGAGAGCTACCTGATCAGCACATGAGCAGTCACATGATCAGGGCCTCTCAGTCACCTGATCACTGCATGACAGGCACGTGATCAGTGCCTGCTGAGGTGCGGGATCAGCGCCTGCTCAGCTGCCTGATAATCGCCAGCTGGGCCGCAGGATTCATGCCTGCTCAGCTGCCTGATAATCGCCAGCTGGGCCGCAGGATTCATGCCTGCTCAGCTGCCTGATAACCGCCAGCTGGGCCGCAGGATTCATGCCTGCTCAGCTGCCTGATAACCGCCAGCTGGGCCGCAGGATTCATGCCTGCTCAGCTGCCTGATAACCGCCAGCTGGGCCGCAGGATTCATGCCTGCTCAGCTGCCTGATAACCGCCAGCTGGGCCGCAGGATTCATGCCTGCTCAGCTGCCTGATAACCGCCAGCTGGGCCGCAGGATTCATGCCTGCTCAGCTGCCTGATAATCGCCAGCTGGGCCGCAGGATTCATGCCTGCTCAGCTGCCTGATAATCGCCAGCTGGGCCGCAGGATTCATGCCTGCTCAGCTGCCTGATAATCGCCAGCTGGGCCGCAGGATTCATGCCTGCTCAGCTGCCTGATAACCGCCAGCTGGGCCGCAGGATTCATGCCTGCTCAGCTGCCTGATAATCGCCAGCTGGGCCGCAGGATTCATGCCTGCTCAGCTGCCTGATAACCGCCAGCTGGGCCGCAGGATTCATGCCTGCTCAGCTGCCTGATAATCGCCAGCTGGGCCGCAGGATTCATGCCTGCTCAGCTGCCTGATAACCGCCAGCTGGGCCGCAGGATTCATGCCTGCTCAGCTGCCTGATAATCGCCAGCTGGGCCGCAGGATTCATGCCTGCTCAGCTGCCTGATAATCGCCAGCTGGGCCGCAGGATTCATGCCTGCTCAGCTGCTTGATTCTTGCCTGCTGAGGCACATGATCCGTGCAGGAGAGCTACCTGATCAGCACATGAGCAGTCACATGATCAGCGCCTCTCAGTCACCTGATCACTGCATGACAGGCACGTGATCAGTGCCTGCTGAGTGCGGGATCAGCGCCTGCTCAGCTGCCTGATAATCGCCAGCTGGGCCGCAGGATTCATGCCTGCTCAGCTGCCTGATAATCGCCAGCTGGGCCGCAGGATTCATGCCTGCTCAGCTGCCTGATAATCGCCAGCTGGGCCGCAGGATTCATGCCTGCTCAGCTGCTTGATTCTGCCTGCTGAGGCACATGATCCGTGCAGGAGAGCTACCTGATCAGCACATGAGCAGTCACATGATCAGCGCCTCTCAGTCACCTGATCACTGCATGACAGGCACGTGATCAGTGCCTGCTGAGGTGCGGGATCATGCCTGCTCAGCTGCCTGATAATCGCCAGCTGGGCCGCAGGATTCATGCCTGCTCAGCTGCCTGATAATCGCCAGCTGGGCCGCAGGATTCATGCCTGCTCAGCTGCCTGATAACCGCCAGCTGGGCCGCAGGATTCATGCCTGCTCAGCTGCCTGATAATCGCCAGCTGGGCCGCAGGATTCATGCCTGCTCAGCTGCCTGATAATCGCCAGCTGGGCCGCAGGATTCATGCCTGCTCAGCTGCCTGATTCTTGCCAGCTGGGCACATGATCCGTGCAGAGAGCTACTGATCAGCACATGAGCAGTCACATGATCAGCGCCTGTCACCTGATCGCCTGCATGACAGGCACGTGATCAGTGCCTGCTGAGGTGCGGGATCAGCGCCTGCTCAGCTGCCTGATAATCCAGCTGGGCCGCAGGATTCATGCCTGCTCAGCTGCCTGATAACCGCCAGCTGGGCCGCAGGATTCATGCCTGCTCAGCTGCCTGATAACCGCCAGCTGGGCCGCAGGATTCATGCCTGCTCAGCTGCCTGATAACCGCCAGCTGGGCCGCAGGATTCATGCCTGCTCAGCTGCCTGATAATCGCCAGCTGGGCCGCAGGATTCATGCCTGCTCAGCTGCTTGATTCTTGCCTGCTGAGGCACATGATCCGTGCAGGAGAGCTACCTGATCAGCACATGAGCAGTCACATGATCTGCCTCTCAGTCACCTGATCACTGCATGACAGGCACGTGATCAGTGCCTGCTGAGGTGCGGGATCAGCGCCTGCTCAGCTGCCTGATAATCGCCAGCTGGGCCGCAGGATTCATGCCTGCTCAGCTGCCTGATAATCGCCAGCTGGGCCGCAGGATTCATGCCTGCTCAGCTGCCTGATTCTTGCCTGCTGAGGCACATGATCCGCAGGAGAGCTACCTGATCAGCACATGAGCAGTCACATGATCAGCCCTCAGTCACCTGATCACTGCATGACAGGCACGTGATCATGCCTGCTGGTGTGGATCAGCGCCTGCTCAGCTGCCTGATAATCGCCAGCTGGGCCGCAGGATTCATGCCTGCTCAGCTGCCTGATAACCGCCAGCTGGGCCGCAGGATTCATGCCTGCTCAGCTGCCTGATAATCGCCAGCTGGGCCGCAGGATTCATGCCTGCTCAGCTGCCTGATAACCGCCAGCTGGGCCGCAGGATTCATGCCTGCTCAGCTGCCTGATAATCGCCAGCTGGGCCGCAGGATTCATGCCTGCTCAGCTGCCTGATAATCGCCAGCTGGGCCGCAGGATTCATGCCTGCTCAGCTGCTTGATTCTTGCCTGCTGAGGCACATGATCCGTGCAGGAGAGCTACCTGATCAGCACATGAGCAGTCACATGATCAGCGCCTCTCAGTCACCTGATCACTGCATGACAGGCACGTGATCAGTGCCTGCTGAGGTGCGGGATCAGCGCCTGCTCAGCTGCCTGATAATCGCCAGCTGGGCCGCAGGATTCATGCCTGCTCAGCTGCCTGATAACGCCAGCTGGGCCGCAGGATTCATGCCTGCTCAGCTGCCTGATAACGCCAGCTGGGCCGCAGGATTCATGCCTGCTCAGCTGCCTGATAACCGCCAGCTGGGCCGCAGGATTCATGCCTGCTCAGCTGCCTGATAACCGCCAGCTGGGCCGCAGGATTCATGCCTGCTCAGCTGCCTGATAATCGCCAGCTGGGCCGCAGGATTCATGCCTGCTCAGCTGCCTGATAATCGCCAGCTGGGCCGCAGGATTCATGCCTGCTCAGCTGCTTGATTCTTGCCTGCTGAGGCACATGATCCGTGCAGGAGAGCTACCTGATCAGCACATGAGCAGTCACATGATCAGCGCCTCTCAGTCACCTGATCACTGCATGACAGGCACGTGATCAGTGCCTGCTGAGGTGCGGGATCAGCGCCTGCTCAGCTGCCTGATAATCGCCAGCTGGGCCGCAGGATTCATGCCTGCTCAGCTGCCTGATAATCGCCAGCTGGGCCGCAGGATTCATGCCTGCTCAGCTGCCTGATAACCGCCAGCTGGGCCGCAGGATTCATGCCTGCTCAGCTGCCTGATAATCGCCAGCTGGGCCGCAGGATTCATGCCTGCTCAGCTGCCTGATAATCGCCAGCTGGGCCGCAGGATTCATGCCTGCTCAGCTGCCTGATAATCGCCAGCTGGGCCGCAGGATTCATGCCTGCTCAGCTGCTTGATTCTTGCCTGCTGAGGCACATGATCGTGCAGAGCTACCTGATCAGCACATGAGCAGTCACATGATCAGCGCCTCTCAGTCACCTGATCACTGCATGACAGGCACGTGATCAGTGCCTGCTGAGGTGCGGGATCAGCGCCTGCTCAGCTGCCTGATAATCGCCAGCTGGGCCGCAGGATTCATGCCTGCTCAGCTGCCTGATAACCGCCAGCTGGGCCGCAGGATTCATGCCTGCTCAGCTGCCTGATAACGCCAGCTGGGCCGCAGGATTCATGCCTGCTCAGCTGCCTGATAACCGCCAGCTGGGCCGCAGGATTCATGCCTGCTCAGCTGCCTGATAATCCCAGCTGGGCCGCAGGATTCATGCCTGCTCAGCTGCCTGATAATCGCCAGCTGGGCCGCAGGATTCATGCCTGCTCAGCTGCCTGATAATCGCCAGCTGGGCCGCAGGATTCATGCCTGCTCAGCTGCTTGATTCTTGCCTGCTGAGGCACAGGATTCAGGAGAGCTGCCTGATCAGCACATGAGCAGTCACATGATCAGCGCCTCAGTCACCTGATCACTGCATGACAGGCACGTGATCAGTGCCTCAGGAGGTGCGATCGCCTGCTCAGCTGCCTGATAATCGCCAGCTGGGCCGCAGGATTCATGCCTGCTCAGCTGCCTGATAATCGCCAGCTGGGCCGCAGGATTCATGCCTGCTCAGCTGCTTGATTCTGCCTGCTGGGCACATGATCGTGCAGGAGAGCTACCTGATCAGCACATGAGCAGTCACATGATCAGCGCCTCTCAGTCACCTGATCACTGCATGACAGGCACGTGATCAGTGCCTGCTGAGGTGCGGGATCAGCGCCTGCTCAGCTGCCTGATAATCGCCAGCTGGGCCGCAGGATTCATGCCTGCTCAGCTGCCTGATAACCGCCAGCTGGGCCGCAGGATTCATGCCTGCTCAGCTGCCTGATAACGCCAGCTGGGCCGCAGGATTCATGCCTGCTCAGCTGCCTGATAACCGCCAGCTGGGCCGCAGGATTCATGCCTGCTCAGCTGCCTGATAATCGCCAGCTGGGCCGCAGGATTCATGCCTGCTCAGCTGCCTTGATTCTTGCCTGCTGGGCACATGATTCGTGCAGGAGAGCTACCTGATCAGCACATGAGCAGTCACATGATCAGCGCCTCAGTCACCTGATCACTGCATGACAGGCACGTGATCAGTGCCTGCTGAGGTGCGGGATCAGCGCCTGCTCAGCTGCCTGATAATCGCCAGCTGGGCCGCAGGATTCATGCCTGCTCAGCTGCCTGATAACGCCAGCTGGGCCGCAGGATTCATGCCTGCTCAGCTGCCTGATAACCGCCAGCTGGGCCGCAGGATTCATGCCTGCTCAGCTGCCTGATAACCGCCAGCTGGGCCGCAGGATTCATGCCTGCTCAGCTGCCTGATAACTCGCCAGCTGGGCCGCAGGATTCATGCCTGCTCAGCTGCCTGATAACCGCCAGCTGGGCCGCAGGATTCATGCCTGCTCAGCTGCCTGATAACCGCCAGCTGGGCCGCAGGATTCATGCCTGCTCAGCTGCCTGATAATCGCCAGCTGGGCCGCAGGATTCATGCCTGCTCAGCTGCCTGATAACCGCCAGCTGGGCCGCAGGATTCATGCCTGCTCAGCTGCCTGATAATCGCTGGGCCGCAGGATTCATGCCTGCTCAGCTGCTTGATTCTTGCCTGCTGAGGCACATGATCCGGCAGGAGAGCTACCTGATCAGCACATGAGCAGTCACATGATCAGCGCTCAGTCACCTGATCACTGCATGACAGGCACGTGATCAGTGCCTGCTGAGGTGCGGGATCAGCGCCTGCTCAGCTGCCTGATAATCGCCAGCTGGGCCGCAGGATTCATGCCTGCTCAGCTGCCTGATAATCGCCAGCTGGGCCGCAGGATTCATGCCTGCTCAGCTGCTTGATTCTTGCCTGCTGAGGCACATGATCCGTGCAGGAGAGCTACCTGATCAGCACATGAGCAGTCACATGATCAGCGCCCTCAGTCACCTGATCACTGCATGACAGGCACGTGATCAGTGCCTGCTGAGGTGCGGGATCAGCGCCTGCTCAGCTGCCTGATAATCGCCAGCTGGGCCGCAGGATTCATGCCTGCTCAGCTGCCTGATAATCGCCAGCTGGGCCGCAGGATTCATGCCTGCTCAGCTGCCTGATAACGCCAGCTGGGCCGCAGGATTCATGCCTGCTCAGCTGCCTGATAACCGCCAGCTGGGCCGCAGGATTCATGCCTGCTCAGCTGCCTGATAACCGCCAGCTGGGCCGCAGGATTCATGCCTGCTCAGCTGCCTGATAACCGCCAGCTGGGCCGCAGGATTCATGCCTGCTCAGCTGCCTGATAACCGCCAGCTGGGCCGCAGGATTCATGCCTGCTCAGCTGCCTGATAACCGCCAGCTGGGCCGCAGGATTCATGCCTGCTCAGCTGCCTGATAACGCCAGCTGGGCGCAGGATTCATGCCTGCTCAGCTGCCTGATAATCGCCAGCTGGGCCGCAGGATTCATGCCTGCTCAGCTGCTTGATTTTGCCTGCTGGGAGGCACATGATCCTGCAGGAGAGCTACCTGATCAGCACAGCCAGCAGGCCGATCAGCGCCTTCATGCCTGATCACTGCATGACAGGCACGTGATCAGTGCCTGCTGAGGTGCGGGATCAGCGCCTGCTCAGCTGCCTGATAATCGCCAGCTGGGCCGCAGGATTCATGCCTGCTCAGCTGCCTGATAATCGCCAGCTGGGCCGCAGGATTCATGCCTGCTCAGCTGCCTGATTCCGCCAGCTGGGCCGCAGGATTCATGCCAGCTCAGCTGCCTGATCAGCACTGAGCAGTCACATGATCAGCGCCTGCTCAGTCACCTGATCACTGCATGACAGCCAGCTGGGCCTGCTGATTCATGCCTGCTCAGCTGCCTGATAACGCCAGCTGGGCCGCAGGATTCATGCCTGCTCAGCTGCCTGATAACGCCAGCTGGGCCGCAGGATTCATGCCTGCTCAGCTGCCTGATAACGCCAGCTGGGCCGCAGGATTCATGCCTGCTCAGCTGCCTGATAATCGCCAGCTGGGCCGCGGGATTCACGCCTGCTCAGCTGCCTGATAATCGCCAGCTGGGCCGCAGGATTCATGCCTGCTCAGCTGCCTGATTCTTGCCTGCTGAGGCACATGATCCGTGAGAGCTACCTGATCAGCACATGAGCAGTCACATGATCAGCGCCTCAGTCACCTGATCACTGCATGACAGGCACGTGATCAGTGCCTGCTGAGTGGATCATGCCTGCTCAGCTGCCTGATAATCGCCAGCTGGGCCGCAGGATTCATGCCTGCTCAGCTGCCTGATAACCGCCAGCTGGGCCGCAGGATTCATGCCTGCTCAGCTGCCTGATAACCGCCAGCTGGGCCGCAGGATTCATGCCTGCTCAGCTGCCTGATAACCGCCAGCTGGGCCGCAGGATTCATGCCTGCTCAGCTGCCTGATAACCGCCAGCTGGGCCGCAGGATTCATGCCTGCTCAGCTGCCTGATAACCGCAGCTGGGCCGCAGGATTCATGCCTGCTCAGCTGCCTGATAATCGCCAGCTGGGCCGCAGGATTCAGCTGCTGCAGCTGCCTGATAATCGCCAGCTGGGCCAGCCAGGATTCATGCCTGCTCAGCTGCTTGATTCTTGCCTGCTGAGGCATGATCCTGCAGGAGAGCACCTGATCAGCACATGAGCAGTCACATGATCAGCGCCTCTCAGTCACCTGATCACTGCATGACAGGCACGTGATCAGTGCCTGCTGAGGTGCGGGATCAGCGCCTGCTCAGCTGCCTGATAATCGCCAGCTGGGCCGCAGGATTCATGCCTGCTCAGCTGCCTGATAACCGCCAGCTGGGCCGCAGGATTCATGCCTGCTCAGCTGCCTGATTCCGCCAGCTGGGCGCAGGATTCAGGCTCAGCTGCCTGATAAGCCAGCTGGGCCGCAGGATCATGCCTGCTCAGCTGCCTGATCATCAGGACAGGCATGACTGGCCGCTGGGTGCGGATCATGCCTGCTCAGCTGCCTGATAACAGCTGGGCCGCAGGATTCATGCCTGCTCAGCTGCCTGATAACCAGCTGGGCCGCAGGATTCATGCCTGCTCAGCTGCCTGATAATCGCCAGCTGGGCCGCAGGATTCATGCCTGCTCAGCTGCCTGATAACGCCAGCTGGGCCGCAGGATTCATGCCTGCTCAGCTGCCTGATAACCGCCAGCTGGGCCGCAGGATTCATGCCTGCTCAGCTGCCTGATAACCGCCTGCTGGGCCGCAGGGATCATGCCTGCTCAGCTGCCTGAAATCGCCAGCTGGGCCGCAGGATTCATGCCTGCTCAGCTGCCTGATAACCGCCAGCTGGGCCGCAGGATTCATGCCTGCTCAGCTGCCTGATAATCGCCAGCTGGGCCGCAGGATTCATGCCTGCTCAGATGCCTGATAACCGCCAGCTGGGCCGCAGGATTCATGCCTGCTCAGCTGCCTGATAACCGCCAGCTGGGCCGCAGGATCATGCCTGCTCAGCTGCCTGATAACCGCCAGCTGGGCCGCAGGATTCATGCCTGCTCAGCTGCCTGATAATCGCCAGCTGGGCCGCAGGATTCATGCCTGCTCAGCTGCCTGATAATCGCCAGCTGGGCCGCAGGATTCATGCCTGCTCAGCTGCTTGATTCTTGCCTGCTGGGCACATGATTCAGGCAGAGCTACCTGATCAGCACATGAGCAGTCACATGATCAGCGCCTCTCAGTCACCTGATCACTGCATGACAGGCACGTGATCAGTGCCTGCTGTGCGGGATCAGCGCTGCTCAGCTGCCTGATAATCGCCAGCTGGGCCGCAGGATTCATGCCTGCTCAGCTGCCTGATAATCGCCAGCTGGGCCGCAGGATTCATGCCTGCTCAGCTGCTTGATTCTTGCCTGCTGAGGCACATGATCCGCCTGAGAGCTGCCTGATCAGCACATGCCGAGCAGTCACATGATCAGCGCCTCAGTCACCTGATTGCATGACAGGCACGTGATCAGTGCCTGCTGAGGTGGATCGCTGCCTCAGCTGCCTGATAATCGCCAGCTGGGCCGCAGGATTCATGCCTGCTCAGCTGCCTGATAACCGCCAGCTGGGCCGCAGGATGCATGCCTGCTCAGCTGCCTGATAACCGCCAGCTGGGCCGCAGGATTCATGCCTGCTCAGCTGCCTGATAACCGCCAGCTGGGCCGCAGGATTCATGCCTGCTCAGCTGCCTGATAACCGCCAGCTGGGCCGCAGGATTCATGCCTGCTCAGCTGCCTGATAACCGCCAGCTGGGCCGCAGGATTCATGCCTGCTCAGCTGCCTGATAACCGCCAGCTGGGCCGCAGGATTCATGCCTGCTCAGCTGCCTGATAACCGCCAGCTGGGCCGCAGGATTCATGCCTGCTCAGCTGCCTGATAACCGCCAGCTGGGCCGCAGGATTCATGCCTGCTCAGCTGCCTGATAACCGCCAGCTGGGCCGCAGGATTCATGCCTGCTCAGCTGCCTGATAACCGCCAGCTGGGCCGCAGGATTCATGCCTGCTCAGCTGCCTGATAACCGCCAGCTGGGCCGCAGTATTCATGCCTGCTCAGCTGCCTGATAACCAGCTGGGCCGCAGGATTCATGCCTGCTCAGCTGCCTGATAACCGCCAGCTGGGCCGCAGGATTCATGCCTGCTCAGCTGCCTGATAACCGCCAGCTGGGCCGCAGGATTCATGCCTGCTCAGCTGCCTGATAACCGCCAGCTGGGCCGCAGGATTCATGCCTGCTCAGCTGCCTGATAACCGCCAGCTGGGCCGCAGGATTCATGCCTGCTCAGCTGCCTGATAACCGCCAGCTGGGCCGCAGGATTCATGCCTGCTCAGCTGCCTGATAACCGCCAGCTGGGCCGCAGGATTCATGCCTGCTCAGCTGCTTGATTCTTGCCTGCTGACAGGCACATGATCATTGCCAGCTGAGGCCTGATTCATGCCTGCTCAGCTGCCTGATCAGCGCCTCTCAGTCACCTGATCACTGCATGACAGCTGCCTGATCAGTGCCTGCTGGGTGCAGGATCAGCGCCTGCTCAGCTGCCTGATAACCGCCAGCTGGGCCGCAGGATTCATGCCTGCTCAGCTGCCTGATAATCGCCAGCTGGGCCGCAGGATTCATGCCTGCTCAGCTGCCTGATAATCGCCAGCTGGGCCGCAGGATTCATGCCTGCTCAGCTGCTTGATTCTTGCCTGCTGAGGCACATGATCCGTGCAGGAGAGCTACCTGATCAGCACATGAGCAGTCACATGATCAGCGCCTCTCAGTCACCTGATCACTGCATGACAGGCACGTGATCAGTGCCTGCTGAGGTGCGGGATCAGCGCCTGCTCAGCTGCCTGATAATCGCCAGCTGGGCCGCAGGATTCATGCCTGCTCAGCTGCCTGATAACCGCCAGCTGGGCCGCAGGATTCATGCCTGCTCAGCTGCCTGATAACCGCCAGCTGGGCCGCAGGATTCATGCCTGCTCAGCTGCCTGATAACCGCCAGCTGGGCCGCAGGATTCATGCCTGCTCAGCTGCCTGATAATCGCCAGCTGGGCCGCAGGATTCATGCCTGCTCAGCTGCCTGATAATCGCCAGCTGGGCCGCAGGATTCATGCCTGCTCAGCTGCCTGATAATCGCCAGCTGGGCCGCAGGATTCATGCCTGCTCAGCTGCCTGATAACCGTCAGCTGGGCCGCAGGATTCATGCCTGCTCAGCTGCCTGATAATCGCCAGCTGGGCCGCAGGATTCATGCCTGCTCAGCTGCCTGATAATCGCCAGCTGGGCCGCAGGATTCATGCCTGCTCAGCTGCCTGATTCTTGCCTGCTGAGGCACATGATCCGTGCAGGAGAGCTGCCTGATCAGCACATGAGCAGTCACATGATCAGCGCCTCTCAGTCACCTGATCACTGCATGACAGGCACGTGATCAGTGCCTGCTGAGGTGCGGGATCAGCGCCTGCTCAGCTGCCTGATAATCGCCAGCTGGGCCGCAGGATTCATGCCTGCTCAGCTGCCTGATAATCGCCAGCTGGGCCGCAGGATTCATGCCTGCTCAGCTGCCTGATAACCGCCAGCTGGGCCGCAGGATTCATGCCTGCTCAGCTGCCTGATAACCGCCAGCTGGGCCGCAGGATTCATGCCTGCTCAGCTGCCTGATAACCGCCAGCTGGGCCGCAGGATTCATGCCTGCTCAGCTGCCTGATAATCGCCAGCTGGGCCGCAGGATTCATGCCTGCTCAGCTGCCTGATAACCGCCAGCTGGGCCGCAGGATTCATGCCTGCTCAGCTGCCTGATAACCGCCAGCTGGGCCGCAGGATTCATGCCTGCTCAGCTGCCTGATAATCGCCAGCTGGGCCGCAGGATTCATGCCTGCTCAGCTGCCTGATAATCGCCAGCTGGGCCTCAGGATTCATGCCTGCTCAGCTGCCTGATTCTTGCCTGCTGAGGCACATGATCCGTGAGAGAGCGCCTGATCAGCACATGAGCAGTCACATGATCAGCGCCTCTCAGTCACCTGATCATGCATGACAGGCACTGATCAGTGCCTGCTGGGTGCGGGATCATGCCTGCTCAGCTGCCTGATAATCGCCAGCTGGGCCGCAGGATTCATGCCTGCTCAGCTGCCTGATAATCGCCAGCTGGGCCGCAGGATTCATGCCTGCTCAGCTGCTTGATTCTTGCCTGCTGAGGCACATGATCCGTGCAGGAGAGCTACCTGATCAGCACATGAGCAGTCACATGATCAGCGCCTCTCAGTCACCTGATCACTGCATGACAGGCACGTGATCAGTGCCTGCTGAGGTGCGGGATCAGCGCCTGCTCAGCTGCCTGATAATCGCCAGCTGGGCCGCAGGATTCATGCCTGCTCAGCTGCCTGATAATCGCCAGCTGGGCCGCAGGATTCATGCCTGCTCAGCTGCCTGATAACCGCCAGCTGGGCCGCAGGATTCATGCCTGCTCAGCTGCCTGATAACCGCCAGCTGGGCCGCAGGATTCATGCCTGCTCAGCTGCCTGATAACCGCCAGCTGGGCCGCAGGATTCATGCCTGCTCAGCTGCCTGATAATCGCCAGCTGGGCCGCAGGATTCATGCCTGCTCAGCTGCCTGATAACCGCCAGCTGGGCCGCAGGATTCATGCCTGCTCAGCTGCCTGATAACCGCCAGCTGGGCCGCAGGATTCATGCCTGCTCAGCTGCCTGATAACCGCCAGCTGGGCCGCAGGATTCATGCCTGCTCAGCTGCCTGATAACCGCCAGCTGGGCCGCAGGATTCATGCCTGCTCAGCTGCCTGATAATCGCCAGCTGGGCCGCAGGATTCATGCCTGCTCAGCTGCCTGATAACCGCCAGCTGGGCCGCAGGATTCATGCCTGCTCAGCTGCCTGATAACCGCCAGCTGGGCCGCAGGATTCATGCCTGCTCAGCTGCCTGATTCTTGCCTGCTGAGGCACATGATCCGTGCAGGAGAGCTACCTGATCAGCACATGAGCAGTCACTGATCAGCGCCCTCAGTCACCTGATCACTGCATGACAGGCACGTGATCAGTGCCTGCTGAGGTGCGGGATCATGCCTGCTCAGCTGCCTGATAATCGCCAGCTGGGCCGCAGGATTCATGCCTGCTCAGCTGCCTGATAATCGCCAGCTGGGCCGCAGGATTCATGCCTGCTCAGCTGCTTGATTCTTGCCTGCTGAGGCACATGATCCGCAGGAGAGCTACCTGATCAGCACATGAGCAGTCACATGATCAGAGCCTCTCAGTCACCTGATCACTGCATGACAGGCATGTGATCAGTGCCTGCTGAGGTGCGGGATCAGCGCCTGCTCAGCTGCCTGATAACCGCCAGCTGGGCCGCAGGATTCATGCCTGCTCAGCTGCCTGATAATCGCCAGCTGGGTCGCAGGATTCATGCCTGCTCAGCTGCCTGATAACCGCCAGCTGGGCCGCAGGATTCATGCCTGCTCAGCTGCCTGATAACCGCCAGCTGGGCCGCAGGATTCATGCCTGCTCAGCTGCCTGATAACCGCCAGCTGGGCCGCAGGATTCATGCCTGCTCAGCTGCCTGATAACGCCAGCTGGGCCGCAGGATTCATGCCTGCTCAGCTGCCTGATAATCGCCAGCTGGGCCGCAGGATTCATGCCTGCTCAGCTGCCTGATAACCGCCAGCTGGGCCGCAGGATTCATGCCTGCTCAGCTGCCTGATAACCGCCAGCTGGGCCGCAGGATTCATGCCTGCTCAGCTGCCTGATAACCGCCAGCTGGGCCGCAGGATTCATGCCTGCTCAGCTGCCTGATAACCGCCAGCTGGGCCGCAGGATTCATGCCTGCTCAGCTGCCTGATAATCGCCAGCTGGGCCGCAGGATTCATGCCTGCTCAGCTGCCTGATAACCGCCAGCTGGGCCGCAGGATTCATGCCTGCTCAGCTGCCTGATAACGCCAGCTGGGCCGCAGGATTCATGCCTGCTCAGCTGCCTGATAATCGCTGGGCCGCAGGATTCATGCCTGCTCAGCTGCCTCATGCCGCCAGCAGGCCCAGGATTCATGCCTGCTCAGCTGCCTGATAACCGCCAGCTGGGCCGCAGGATTCATGCCTGCTCAGCTGCCTGATAATCGCCAGCTGGGCCGCAGGATTCATGCCTGCTCAGCTGCCTGATAATCGCCAGCTGGGCCGCAGGATTCATGCCTGCTCAGCTGCCTGATAACCGCCAGCTGGGCCGCAGGATTCATGCCTGCTCAGCTGCCTGATTCTTGCCTGCTGAGGCACATGATCCGTGTGGAGAGCTACCTGATCACGCCAGCTGCCGCACTGCATGACAGGCACGTGATCAGTGCCTGCTGAGGTGCGGGATCAGCGCCTGCTCAGCTGCCTGATAATCGCCAGCTGGGCCGCAGGATTCATGCCTGCTCAGCTGCCTGATAATCGCCAGCTGGGCCGCAGGATTCATGCCTGCTCAGCTGCCTGATAACCGCCAGCTGGGCCGCAGGATTCATGCCTGCTCAGCTGCCTGATAATCGCCAGCTGGGCCGCAGGATTCATGCCTGCTCAGCTGCCTGATAACCGCCAGCTGGGCCGCAGGATTCATGCCTGCTCAGCTGCCTGATACCGCCAGCTGGGCCGCAGGATTCATGCCTGCTCAGCTGCCTGATAACCGCCAGCTGGGCCGCAGGATTCATGCCTGCTCAGCTGCCTGATAACCGCCAGCTGGGCCGCAGGATTCATGCCTGCTCAGCTGCCTGATAACCGCCAGCTGGGCCGCAGGATTCATGCCTGCTCAGCTGCCTGATAACCGCCAGCTGGGCCGCAGGATTCATGCCTGCTCAGCTGCCTGATAACCGCCAGCTGGGCCGCAGGATTCATGCCTGCTCAGCTGCCTGATAATCGCCAGCTGGGCCGCAGGATTCATGCCTGCTCAGCTGCCTGATAATCGCCAGCTGGGCCGCAGGATTCATGCCTGCTCAGCTGCCTGATAATCGCCAGCTGGGCCGCAGGATTCATGCCTGCTCAGCTGCCTGATAATCGCCAGCTGGGCCGCAGGATTCATGCCTGCTCAGCTGCCTGATAATCGCCAGCTGGGCCGCAGGATTCATGCCTGCTCAGCTGCCTGATTCTTGCCTGCTGAGGCACATGATCCGTGCAGGAGAGCTACCTGATCAGCACATGAGCAGTCACATGATCAGCGCCTCTCAGTCACCTGATCACTGCATGACAGGCACGTGATCAGTGCCTGCTGAGGTGCGGGATCAGCGCCTGCTCAGCTGCCTGATAATCGCCAGCTGGGCCGCAGGATTCATGCCTGCTCAGCTGCCTGATAATCGCCAGCTGGGCCGCAGGATTCATGCCTGCTCAGCTGCCTGATTCTTGCCTGCTGGGCACATGATTCATGCTGCTCAGCTACTGCACATGAGCAGTCACATGATCATCAGTCACCTGATCACTGCATGACAGGCACGTGATCAGTGCCTGCTGAGCGGGATGCGCCTGCTCAGCTGCCTGATAATCGCCAGCTGGGCCGCAGGATTCATGCCTGCTCAGCTGCCTGATAATCGCCAGCTGGGCCGCAGGATTCATGCCTGCTCAGCTGCCTGATAACCGCCAGCTGGGCCGCAGGATTCATGCCTGCTCAGCTGCCTGATAACCGCCAGCTGGGCCGCAGGATTCATGCCTGCTCAGCTGCCTGATAACCGCCAGCTGGGCCGCAGGATTCATGCCTGCTCAGCTGCCTGATAATCGCCAGCTGGGCCGCAGGATTCATGCCTGCTCAGCTGCCTGATAACCGCCAGCTGGGCCGCAGGATTCATGCCTGCTCAGCTGCCTGATAATCGCCAGCTGGGCCGCAGGATTCATGCCTGCTCAGCTGCCTGATAATCGCCAGCTGGGCCGCAGGATTCATGCCTGCTCAGCTGCCTGATAACCGCCAGCTGGGCCGCAGGATTCATGCCTGCTCAGCTGCCTGATAACGCCAGCTGGGCCGCAGGATTCATGCCTGCTCAGCTGCCTGATAATCGCCAGCTGGGCCGCAGGATTCATGCCTGCTCAGCTGCCTGATAACGCCAGCTGGGCCGCAGGATTCATGCCTGCTCAGCTGCCTGATAACCGCCAGCTGGGCCGCAGGATTCATGCCTGCTCAGCTGCCTGATAATCGCCAGCTGGGCCGCAGGATTCATGCCTGCTCAGCTGCCTGATAATCGCCAGCTGGGCCGCAGGATTCATGCCTGCTCAGCTGCCTGATAATCGCCAGCTGGGCCGCAGGATTCATGCCTGCTCAGCTGCCTGATAACGCCAGCTGGGCCGCAGGATTCATGCCTGCTCAGCTGCCTGATAATCGCCAGCTGGGCCGCAGGATTCATGCCTGCTCAGCTGCCTGATAATCGCCAGCTGGGCCGCAGGATTCATGCCTGCTCAGCTGCTTGATTCTTGCCTGCTGAGGCACATGATCCGTGCAGGAGAGCTACCTGATCAGCACATGAGCAGTCACATGATCAGCGCCTCTCAGTCACCTGATCACTGCATGACAGGCACGTGATCAGTGCCTGCTGAGGTGCGGGATCAGCGCCTGCTCAGCTGCCTGATAATCGCCAGCTGGGCCGCAGGATTCATGCCTGCTCAGCTGCCTGATAATCGCCAGCTGGGCCGCAGGATTCATGCCTGCTCAGCTGCTTGATTCTTGCCTGCTGAGGCACATGATCCGTGCAGGAGAGCTACCTGATCAGCACATGAGCAGTCACATGATCAGCGCCTCAGTCACCTGATCACTGCATGACAGGCACGTGATCAGTGCCTGCTGAGGTGCGGGATCAGCGCCTGCTCAGCTGCCTGATAATCGCCAGCTGGGCCGCAGGATTCATGCCTGCTCAGCTGCCTGATAATCGCCAGCTGGGCCGCAGGATTCATGCCTGCTCAGCTGCCTGATAACGCCAGCTGGGCCGCAGGATTCATGCCTGCTCAGCTGCCTGATAACCGCCAGCTGGGCCGCAGGATTCATGCCTGCTCAGCTGCCTGATAATCGCCAGCTGGGCCGCAGGATTCATGCCTGCTCAGCTGCCTGATAATCGCCAGCTGGGCCGCAGGATTCATGCCTGCTCAGCTGCCTGATAATCGCCAGCTGGGCCGCAGGATTCATGCCTGCTCAGCTGCCTGATAATCGCCAGCTGGGCCGCAGGATTCATGCCTGCTCAGCTGCCTGATAATCGCCAGCTGGGCCGCAGGATTCATGCCTGCTCAGCTGCCTGATAATCGCCAGCTGGGCCGCAGGATTCATGCCTGCTCAGCTGCCTGATAACCGCCAGCTGGGCCGCAGGATTCATGCCTGCTCAGCTGCCTGATAATCGCCAGCTGGGCCGCAGGATTCATGCCTGCTCAGCTGCCTGATAACCGCCAGCTGGGCCGCAGGATTCATGCCTGCTCAGCTGCCTGATAATCGCCAGCTGGGCCGCAGGATTCATGCCTGCTCAGCTGCCTGATAATCGCCAGCTGGGCCGCAGGATTCATGCCTGCTCAGCTGCCTGATTCGCCTGCTGAGGCACATCCGTGCAGGAGAGCTGCCTGATCAGCACATGAGCAGTCACATGATCATGCCTCAGCTGCCTGATCACTGCATGACAGCAGCACGTGATCAGTGCCTGCTGAGGTGCGGGATTCATGCCTGCTCAGCTGCCTGATAATCGCCAGCTGGGCCGCAGGATTCATGCCTGCTCAGCTGCCTGATAATCGCCAGCTGGGCCGCAGGATTCATGCCTGCTCAGCTGCCTGATAACGCCAGCTGGGCCGCAGGATTCATGCCTGCTCAGCTGCCTGATAACCGCCAGCTGGGCCGCAGGATTCATGCCTGCTCAGCTGCCTGATAACGCCAGCTGGGCCGCAGGATTCATGCCTGCTCAGCTGCCTGATAACGCCAGCTGGGCCGCAGGATTCATGCCTGCTCAGCTGCCTGATAATCGCCAGCTGGGCCGCAGGATTCATGCCTGCTCAGCTGCCTGATAATCGCCAGCTGGGCCGCAGGATTCATGCCTGCTCAGCTGCCTGATAATCGCCAGCTGGGCCGCAGGATTCATGCCTGCTCAGCTGCTTGATTCTTGCCTGCTGAGGCACATGATCCGTGCAGGAGAGCTACCTGATGCACATGAGCAGTCACATGATCAGCGCCTCTCAGTCACCTGATCACTGCATGACAGGCACGTGATCAGTGCCTGCTGAGGTGCGGGATCAGCGCCTGCTCAGCTGCCTGATAATCGCCAGCTGGGCCGCAGGATTCATGCCTGCTCAGCTGCCTGATAATCGCCAGCTGGGCCGCAGGATTCATGCCTGCTCAGCTGCCTGATAATCGCCAGCTGGGCCGCAGGATTCATGCCTGCTCAGCTGCCTGATAATCGCCAGCTGGGCCGCAGGATTCATGCCTGCTCAGCTGCCTGATAACCGCCAGCTGGGCCGCAGGATTCATGCCTGCTCAGCTGCCTGATAATCGCCAGCTGGGCCGCAGGATTCATGCCTGCTCAGCTGCCTGATAATCGCCAGCTGGGCCGCAGGATTCATGCCTGCTCAGCTGCCTGATAATCGCCAGCTGGGCCGCAGGATTCATGCCTGCTCAGCTGCCTGATAATCGCCAGCTGGGCCGCAGGATTCATGCCTGCTCAGCTGCCTGATAATCGCCAGCTGGGCCGCAGGATTCATGCCTGCTCAGCTGCTTGATTCTTGCCCTGAGGCACATGATCCGTGCAGGAGAGCTACCTGATCAGCACATGAGCAGTCACATGATCAGCGCCTCTCAGTCACCTGATCACTGCATGACAGGCACGTGATCAGTGCCTGCTGAGGTGCGGGATCAGCGCCTGCTCAGCTGCCTGATAACCAGCTGGGCCGCAGGATTCATGCCTGCTCAGCTGCCTGATAATCGCCAGCTGGGCCGCAGGATTCATGCCTGCTCAGCTGCTGATTCTTGCTGCTGAGGGCATGATCCGTGCAGGATTCACCGCCTGCACATGAGCAGTCACAGATCAGCGCCTGCTCAGTCACCTGATCACTGCATGACAGGCACGTGATCAGTGCCTGCTGAGTGGATCATGCCTGCTCAGCTGCCTGATAATCGCCAGCTGGGCCGCAGGATTCATGCCTGCTCAGCTGCCTGATAATCGCCAGCTGGGCCGCAGGATTCATGCCTGCTCAGCTGCCTGATAATCGCCAGCTGGGCCGCAGGATTCATGCCTGCTCAGCTGCCTGATAACCGCCAGCTGGGCCGCAGGATTCATGCCTGCTCAGCTGCCTGATAATCGCCAGCTGGGCCGCAGGATTCATGCCTGCTCAGCTGCCTGATAATCGCCAGCTGGGCCGCAGGATTCATGCCTGCTCAGCTGCCTGATAACCGCCAGCTGGGCCGCAGGATTCATGCCTGCTCAGCTGCCTGATAACCGCCAGCTGGGCCGCAGGATTCATGCCTGCTCAGCTGCCTGATAACCGCCAGCTGGGCCGCAGGATTCATGCCTGCTCAGCTGCCTGATAACCGCCAGCTGGGCCGCAGGATTCATGCCTGCTCAGCTGCCTGATAACCGCCAGCTGGGCCGCAGGATTCATGCCTGCTCAGCTGCCTGATAACCGCCAGCTGGGCCGCAGGATTCATGCCTGCTCAGCTGCCTGATAATCGCCAGCTGGGCCGCAGGATTCATGCCTGCTCAGCTGCCTGATAATCGCCAGCTGGGCCGCAGGATTCATGCCTGCTCAGCTGCTTGATTCTTGCCTGCTGAGGCACATGATCCGTGCAGGAGAGCTACCTGATCAGCACATGAGCAGTCACATGATCAGCGCCTCTCAGTCACCTGATCACTGCATGACAGGCACGTGATCAGTGCCTGCTGAGGTGCGGGATCAGCGCCTGCTCAGCTGCCTGATAATCGCCAGCTGGGCCGCAGGATTCATGCCTGCTCAGCTGCCTGATAATCGCCAGCTGGGCCGCAGGATTCATGCCTGCTCAGCTGCCTGATAATCGCCAGCTGGGCCGCAGGATTCATGCCTGCTCAGCTGCCTGATAATCGCCAGCTGGGCCGCAGGATTCATGCCTGCTCAGCTGCCTGATAAGCCAGCTGGGCCGCAGGATTCATGCCTGCTCAGCTGCCTGATAATCGCCAGCTGGGCCGCAGGATTCATGCCTGCTCAGCTGCCTGATAATCGCCAGCTGGGCCGCAGGATTCATGCCTGCTCAGCTGCTTGATTCTTGCCTGCTGAGGCACATGATCCGTGCAGGAGAGCTACCTGATCAGCACATGAGCAGTCACATGATCAGCGCCTCTCAGTCACCTGATCACTGCATGACAGGCACTGATCAGTGCCTGCTGAGGTGCGGGATCATGCCTGCTCAGCTGCCTGATAATCGCCAGCTGGGCCGCAGGATTCATGCCTGCTCAGCTGCCTGATAATCGCCAGCTGGGCCGCAGGATTCATGCCTGCTCAGCTGCCTGATAATCGCCAGCTGGGCCGCAGGATTCATGCCTGCTCAGCTGCCTGATAATCGCCAGCTGGGCCGCAGGATTCATGCCTGCTCAGCTGCCTGATTCTTGCCTGCTGAGGCACATGATCCGTGCAGGAGAGCTACCTGATCAGCAGCATGAGCAGTCACATGATCAGCGCCTCTCAGTCACCTGATCACTGCATGACAGGCACGTGATCAGTGCCTGCTGAGGTGCGGGATCATGCCTGCTCAGCTGCCTGATAATCGCCAGCTGGGCCGCAGGATTCATGCCTGCTCAGCTGCCTGATAATCGCCAGCTGGGCCGCAGGATTCATGCCTGCTCAGCTGCCTGATAATCGCCAGCTGGGCCGCAGGATTCATGCCTGCTCAGCTGCCTGATAATCGCCAGCTGGGCCGCAGGATTCATGCCTGCTCAGCTGCTTGATTCTTGCCTGCTGAGGCACATGATCCGTGCAGGAGAGCTGCCTGATCAGCACATGAGCAGTCACATCATGCCTCTCAGTCACCTGATCACTGCATGACAGGCACGTGATCAGTGCCTGCTGAGGTGCGGGATCAGCGTCTGCTCAGCTGCCTGATAATCGCCAGCTGGGCCGCAGGATTCATGCCTGATAATCGCCAGCTGGGCCGCAGGATTCATGCCTGCTCAGCTGCCTGATAATCGCCAGCTGGGCCGCAGGATTCATGCCTGCTCACCTGCCTGATAATCGCCAGCTGGGCCGCAGGATTCATGCCTGCTCAGCTGCCTGATAATCGCCAGCTGGGCCGCAGGATTCATGCCTGCTCAGCTGCCTGATAATCGCCAGCTGGGCCGCAGGATTCATGCCTGCTCAGCTGCTTGATTCTTGCCTGCTGAGGCACATGATCCGTGCAGGAGACCTACCTGATCAGCACATGAGCAGTCACATGATCAGCGCCTCTCAGTCACCTGATCACTGCATGACAGGCACGTGATCAGTGCCTGCTGAGGTGCGGGATCAGCGCCTGCTCAGCTGCCTGATAATCGCCAGCTGGGCCGCAGGATTCATGCCTGCTCAGCTGCCTGATAATCGCCAGCTGGGCCGCAGGATTCATGCCTGCTCAGCTGCCTGATAATCGCCAGCTGGGCCGCAGGATTCATGCCTGCTCAGCTGCCTGATAATCGCCAGCTGGGCCGCAGGATTCATGCCTGCTCAGCTGCCTGATAATCGCCAGCTGGGCCGCAGGATTCATGCCTGCTCAGCTGCCTGATAATCGCCAGCTGGGCCGCAGGATTCATGCCTGCTCAGCTGCCTGATAATCGCCAGCTGGGCCGCAGGATTCATGCCTGCTCAGCTGCCTGATAATCGCCAGCTGGGCCGCAGGATTCATGCCTGCTCAGCTGCCTGATAACCGCCAGCTGGGCCGCAGGATTCATGCCTGCTCAGCTGCCTGATAATCGCCAGCTGGGCCGCAGGATTCATGCCTGCTCAGCTGCCTGATAATCGCCAGCTGGGCCGCAGGATTCATGCCTGCTCAGCTGCCTGATAATCGCCAGCTGGGCCGCAGGATTCATGCCTGCTCAGCTGCCTGATAATCGCCAGCTGGGCCGCAGGATTCATGCCTGCTCAGCTGCCTGATAATCGCCAGCTGGGCCGCAGGATTCATGCCTGCTCAGCTGCCTGATAATCGCCAGCTGGGCCGCAGGATTCATGCCTGCTCAGCTGCCTGATAATCGCCAGCTGGGCCGCAGGATTCATGCCTGCTCAGCTGCCTGATAATCGCCAGCTGGGCCGCAGGATTCATGCCTGCTCAGCTGCCTGATAATCGCCAGCTGGGCCGCAGGATTCATGCCTGCTCAGCTGCTTGATTCTTGCCTGCTGAGGCACATGATCCGTGCAGGAGAGCTACCTGATCAGCATGAGCAGTCACATGATCAGCGCTCTCAGTCACCTGATCACTGCATGACAGGCACGTGATCAGTGCCTGCTGAGGTGCGGGATCATGCCTGCTCAGCTGCCTGATAATCGCCAGCTGGGCCGCAGGATTCATGCCTGCTCAGCTGCCTGATAATCGCCAGCTGGGCCGCAGGATTCATGCCTGCTCAGCTGCCTGATAATCGCCAGCTGGGCCGCAGGATTCATGCCTGCTCAGCTGCCTGATAACGCCAGCTGGGCCGCAGGATTCATGCCTGCTCAGCTGCCTGATAATGCCAGCTGGGCCGCAGGATTCATGCCTGCTCAGCTGCCTGATAATCGCCAGCTGGGCCGCAGGATTCATGCCTGCTCAGCTGCCTGATAATCGCCAGCTGGGCCGCAGGATTCATGCCTGCTCAGCTGCCTGATAATCGCCAGCTGGGCCGCAGGATTCATGCCTGCTCAGCTGCCTGATAATCGCCAGCTGGGCCGCAGGATTCATGCCTGCTCAGCTGCCTGATAATCGCCAGCTGGGCCGCAGGATTCATGCCTGCTCAGCTGCCTGATAATCGCCAGCTGGGCCGCAGGATTCATGCCTGCTCAGCTGCTTGATTCTTGCCTGCTGAGGCACATGATCCGTGCAGGAGAGCTGCCTGATCAGCACATGAGCAGTCACATGATCATGCCTCTCAGTCACCTGATCACTGCATGACAGGCACGTGATCAGTGCCTGCTGAGGTGCGGGATCAGCGCCTGCTCAGCTGCCTGATAATCGCCAGCTGGGCCGCAGGATTCATGCCTGCTCAGCTGCCTGATAATCGCCAGCTGGGCCGCAGGATTCATGCCTGCTCAGCTGCCTGATAATCGCCAGCTGGGCCGCAGGATTCATGCCTGCTCAGCTGCCTGATAATCGCCAGCTGGGCCGCAGGATTCATGCCTGCTCAGCTGCCTGATAATCGCCAGCTGGGCCGCAGGATTCATGCCTGCTCAGCTGCTTGATTCTTGCCTGCTGAGGCACATGATCCGTGCAGGAGAGCTACCTGATCAGCACATGAGCAGTCACATGATCAGCGCCTCTCAGTCACCTGATCACTGCATGACAGGCACGTGATCAGTGCCTGCTGAGGTGCGGGATCAGCGCCTGCTCAGCTGCCTGATAATCGCCAGCTGGGCCGCAGGATTCATGCCTGCTCAGCTGCCTGATAATCGCCAGCTGGGCCGCAGGATTCATGCCTGCTCAGCTGCCTGATAATCGCCAGCTGGGCCGCAGGATTCATGCCTGCTCAGCTGCCTGATAATCGCCAGCTGGGCCGCAGGATTCATGCCTGCTCAGCTGCCTGATAATCGCCAGCTGGGCCGCAGGATTCATGCCTGCTCAGCTGCCTGATAACGCCAGCTGGGCCGCAGGATTCATGCCTGCTCAGCTGCCTGATAATCGCCAGCTGGGCCGCAGGATTCATGCCTGCTCAGCTGCTTGATTCTTGCCTGAGGCACATGATCCGTGCAGGAGCTACCTGATCAGCACATGAGCAGTCACATGATCAGCGCTCTCAGTCACCTGATCACTGCATGACAGGCACGTGATCAGTGCCTGCTGAGGTGCGGGATCAGCGCCTGCTCAGCTGCCTGATAATCGCCAGCTGGGCCGCAGGATTCATGCCTGCTCAGCTGCCTGATAATCGCCAGCTGGGCCGCAGGATTCATGCCTGCTCAGCTGCCTGATAATCAGCTGGGCCGCAGGATTCATGCCTGCTCAGCTGCCTGATAATCGCCAGCTGGGCCGCAGGATTCATGCCTGCTCAGCTGCCTGATAATCCAGCTGGGCCGCAGGATTCATGCCTGCTCAGCTGCCTGATAATCGCCAGCTGGGCCGCAGGATTCATGCCTGCTCAGCTGCCTGATAATCGCCAGCTGGGCCGCAGGATTCATGCCTGCTCAGCTGCCTGATAACGCCAGCTGGGCCGCAGGATTCATGCCTGCTCAGCTGCCTGATAATCGCCAGCTGGGCCGCAGGATTCATGCCTGCTCAGCTGCCTGATAATCGCCAGCTGGGCCGCAGGATTCATGCCTGCTCAGCTGCCTGATAATGCCAGCTGGGCCGCAGGATTCATGCCTGCTCAGCTGCCTGATAATCGCCAGCTGGGCCGCAGGATTCATGCCTGCTCAGCTGCCTGATAATCGCCAGCTGGGCCGCAGGATTCATGCCTGCTCAGCTGCCTGATAATCGCCAGCTGGGCCGCAGGATTCATGCCTGCTCAGCTGCCTGATAATCGCCAGCTGGGCCGCAGGATTCATGCCTGCTCAGCTGCCTGATAATCGCCAGCTGGGCCGCAGGATTCATGCCTGCTCAGCTGCCTGATAATCGCCAGCTGGGCCGCAGGATTCATGCCTGCTCAGCTGCCTGATAATCGCCAGCTGGGCCGCAGGATTCATGCCTGCTCAGCTGCCTGATAATCGCCAGCTGGGCCGCAGGATTCATGCCTGCTCAGCTGCTTGATTCTTGCCTGCTGAGGCACATGATCCGTGCAGGAGAGCTACCTGATCAGCACATGAGCAGTCACATGATCAGCGCCTCTCAGTCACCTGATCACTGCATGACAGGCACGTGATCAGTGCCTGCTGAGGTGCGGGATCAGCGCCTGCTCAGCTGCCTGATAATCGCCAGCTGGGCCGCAGGATTCATGCCTGCTCAGCTGCCTGATAATCGCCAGCTGGGCCGCAGGATTCATGCCTGCTCAGCTGCCTGATAACCGCCAGCTGGGCCGCAGGATTCATGCCTGCTCAGCTGCCTGATAATCGCCAGCTGGGCCGCAGGATTCATGCCTGCTCAGCTGCCTGATAACCGCCAGCTGGGCCGCAGGATTCATGCCTGCTCAGCTGCCTGATAATCCCAGCTGTGCCGCAGGATTCATGCCTGCTCAGCTGCCTGATAATCGCCAGCTGGGCCGCAGGATTCATGCCTGCTCAGCTGCCTGATAACCGCCAGCTGGGCCGCAGGATTCATGCCTGCTCAGCTGCCTGATAATCGCCAGCTGGGCCGCAGGATTCATGCCTGCTCAGCTGCCTGATAATCGCCAGCTGGGCCGCAGGATTCATGCCTGCTCAGCTGCTTGATTCTTGCCTGCTGAGGCACATGATCCGTGCAGGAGAGCTGCCTGATCAGCACATGAGCAGTCACATGATCAGCGCCTCTCAGTCACCTGATCACTGCATGACAGGCACGTGATCAGTGCCTGCTGAGGTGCGGGATCAGCGCCTGCTCAGCTGCCTGATAATCGCCAGCTGGGCCGCAGGATTCATGCCTGCTCAGCTGCCTGATAATCGCCAGCTGGGCCGCAGGATTCATGCCTGCTCAGCTGCCTGATAACCGCCAGCTGGGCCGCAGGATTCATGCCTGCTCAGCTGCCTGATAACCGCCAGCTGGGCCGCAGGATTCATGCCTGCTCAGCTGCCTGATAATCGCCAGCTGGGCCGCAGGATTCATGCCTGCTCAGCTGCCTGATAACCTGCAGGGCCGCAGGATTCATGCCTGCTCAGCTGCCTGATAATCGCCAGCTGGGCCGCAGGATTCATGCCTGCTCAGCTGCCTGATAATCGCCAGCTGGGCCGCAGGATTCATGCCTGCTCAGCTGCCTGATAATCGCCAGCTGGGCCGCAGGATTCATGCCTGCTCAGCTGCCTGATAATCGCCAGCTGGGCCGCAGGATTCATGCCTGCTCAGCTGCTTGATTCTTGCCTGCTGAGGCACATGATCCGTGCAGGAGAGCTACCTGATCAGCACATGAGCAGTCACATGATCAGCGCCTCAGTCACCTGATCACTGCATGACAGGCACGTGATCAGTGCCTGCTGAGGTGCGGGATCAGCGCCTGCTCAGCTGCCTGATAATCGCCAGCTGGGCCGCAGGATTCATGCCTGCTCAGCTGCCTGATAATCGCCAGCTGGGCCGCAGGATTCATGCCTGCTCAGCTGCCTGATAACCAGCTGGGCCGCAGGATTCATGCCTGCTCAGCTGCCTGATTCTTGCTGCTGAGGCACATGATCCGTGCTGAGAGCCCTGATCAGCACATGAGCAGTCACATGATCATGCCTCTCAGTCACCTGATCACTGCATGACAGGCACGTGATCAGTGCCTGCTGAGGTGCGGGATCAGCGCCAGCTGCCTGATAATCGCCAGCTGGGCCGCAGGATTCATGCCTGCTCAGCTGCCTGATAATCGCCAGCTGGGCCGCAGGATTCATGCCTGCTCAGCTGCCTGATAATCGCCAGCTGGGCCGCAGGATTCATGCCTGCTCAGCTGCCTGATAACCGCCAGCTGGGCCGCAGGATTCATGCCTGCTCAGCTGCCTGATAACCGCCAGCTGGGCCGCAGGATTCATGCCTGCTCAGCTGCCTGATAACCGCCAGCTGGGCCGCAGGATTCATGCCTGCTCAGCTGCCTGATAACCGCCAGCTGGGCCGCAGGATTCATGCCTGCTCAGCTGCCTGATAATCGCCAGCTGGGCCGCAGGATTCATGCCTGCTCAGCTGCCTGATAACCGCCAGCTGGGCCGCAGGATTCATGCCTGCTCAGCTGCCTGATAATCGCCAGCTGGGCCGCAGGATTCATGCCTGCTCAGCTGCCTGATAACCGCCAGCTGGGCCGCAGGATTCATGCCTGCTCAGCTGCCTGATAATCGCCAGCTGGGCCGCAGGATTCATGCCTGCTCAGCTGCCTGATAATCGCCAGCTGGGCCGCAGGATTCATGCCTGCTCAGCTGCCTGATAATCGCCAGCTGGGCCGCAGGATTCATGCCTGCTCAGCTGCCTGATAATCGCCAGCTGGGCCGCAGGATTCATGCCTGCTCAGCTGCCTGATAATCGCCAGCTGGGCCGCAGGATTCATGCCTGCTCAGCTGCCTGATAATCGCCAGCTGGGCCGCAGGATTCATGCCTGCTCAGCTGCCTGATAATCGCCAGCTGGGCCGCAGGATTCATGCCTGCTCAGCTGCCTGATAATCGCCAGCTGGGCCGCAGGATTCATGCCTGCTCAGCTGCCTGATAATCGCCAGCTGGGCCGCAGGATTCATGCCTGCTCAGCTGCTTGATTCTTGCCTGCTGAGGCACATGATCCGTGCAGAGCTACCTGATCAGCACATGAGCAGTCACATGATCAGCGCTGCCTCAGTCACCTGATCACTGCATGACAGGCACGTGATCAGTGCCTGCTGAGGTGCGGGATGCCTGCTCAGCTGCCTGATAATCGCCAGCTGGGCCGCAGGATTCATGCCTGCTCAGCTGCCTGATAATCGCCAGCTGGGCCGCAGGATTCATGCCTGCTCAGCTGCCTGATAATCGCCAGCTGGGCCGCAGGATTCATGCCTGCTCAGCTGCCTGATAATCGCCAGCTGGGCCGCAGGATTCATGCCTGCTCAGCTGCCTGATAATCGCCAGCTGGGCCGCAGGATTCATGCCTGCTCAGCTGCTTGATTCTTGCCTGCTGAGGCACATGATCCGTGCAGGAGAGCTACCTGATCAGCACATGAGCAGTCACATGATCAGCGCCTCTCAGTCACCTGATCACTGCATGACAGGCACGTGATCAGTGCCTGCTGAGGATCAGCGCCTGCTCAGCTGCCTGATAATCGCCAGCTGGGCCGCAGGATTCATGCCTGCTCAGCTGCCTGATAACGCCAGCTGGGCCGCAGGATTCATGCCTGCTCAGCTGCCTGATAACCGCCAGCTGGGCCGCAGGATTCATGCCTGCTCAGCTGCCTGATAATCGCCAGCTGGGCCGCAGGATTCATGCCTGCTCAGCTGCCTGATAATCGCCAGCTGGGCCGCAGGATTCATGCCTGCTCAGCTGCCTGATAATCGCCAGCTGGGCCGCAGGATTCATGCCTGCTCAGCTGCCTGATAATCGCCAGCTGGGCCGCAGGATTCATGCCTGCTCAGCTGCCTGATAATCGCCAGCTGGGCCGCAGGATTCATGCCTGCTCAGCTGCCTGATAATCGCCAGCTGGGCCGCAGGATTCATGCCTGCTCAGCTGCCTGATAATCGCCAGCTGGGCCGCAGGATTCATGCCTGCTCAGCTGCTTGATTCTTGCCTGCTGAGGCACATGATCCGTGCAGGAGAGCTACCTGATCAGCACATGAGCAGTCACATGATCAGCGCCTCAGTCACCTGATCACTGCATGACAGGCACGTGATCAGTGCCTGCTGAGGTGCGGGATCAGCGCCTGCTCAGCTGCCTGATAATCGCCAGCTGGGCCGCAGGATTCATGCCTGCTCAGCTGCCTGATAACGCCAGCTGGGCCGCAGGATTCATGCCTGCTCAGCTGCCTGATAACCGCCAGCTGGGCCGCAGGATTCATGCCTGCTCAGCTGCCTGATAACCGCCAGCTGGGCCGCAGGATTCATGCCTGCTCAGCTGCCTGATAACCGCCAGCTGGGCCGCAGGATTCATGCCTGCTCAGCTGCCTGATAATCGCCAGCTGGGCCGCAGGATTCATGCCTGCTCAGCTGCCTGATAATCGCCAGCTGGGCCGCAGGATTCATGCCTGCTCAGCTGCCTGATAATCGCCAGCTGGGCCGCAGGATTCATGCCTGCTCAGCTGCCTGATAACGCCAGCTGGGCCGCAGGATTCATGCCTGCTCAGCTGCCTGATAATCGCCACCGCAGGATTCTGCCTGCTCAGCTGCTTGATTCTTGCCTGCTGAGGCACATGATCCGTGCAGGAGAGCGCCTGATCAGCACATGAGCAGTCACATGATCAGCGCTGCTCAGCCGCCAGGATTCACTGCATGACAGGCACCTGATCAGTGCCTGCTGGGTGCGGGATCATGCCTGCTCAGCTGCCTGATAATCGCCAGCTGGGCCGCAGGATTCATGCCTGCTCAGCTGCCTGATAATCGCCAGCTGGGCCGCAGGATTCATGCCTGCTCAGCTGCTTGATTCTTGCCTGCTGAGGCACATGATCCGTGCAGGAGAGCTACCTGATCAGCACATGAGCAGTCACATGATCAGCGCCTCTCAGTCACCTGATCACTGCATGACAGGCACGTGATCAGTGCCTGCTGAGGTGCGGGATCAGCGCCTGCTCAGCTGCCTGATAATCGCCAGCTGGGCCGCAGGATTCATGCCTGCTCAGCTGCCTGATAATCGCCAGCTGGGCCGCAGGATTCATGCCTGCTCAGCTGCCTGATAACCGCCAGCTGGGCCGCAGGATTCATGCCTGCTCAGCTGCCTGATAATCGCCAGCTGGGCCGCGGGATTCATGCCTGCTCAGCTGCCTGATAATCGCCAGCTGGGCCGCAGGATTCATGCCTGCTCAGCTGCCTGATAATCGCCAGCTGGGCCGCAGGATTCATGCCTGCTCAGCTGCCTGATAATCGCCAGCTGGGCCGCAGGATTCATGCCTGCTCAGCTGCCTGATAACCGCCAGCTGGGCCGCAGGATTCATGCCTGCTCAGCTGCCTGATAACCGCCAGCTGGGCCGCAGGATTCATGCCTGCTCAGCTGCCTGATAATCGCCAGCTGGGCCGCAGGATTCATGCCTGCTCAGCTGCCTGATAATCGCCAGCTGGGCCGCAGGATTCATGCCTGCTCAGCTGCCTGATAATCGCCAGCTGGGCCGCAGGATTCATGCCTGCTCAGCTGCCTGATAATCGCCAGCTGGGCCGCAGGATTCATGCCTGCTCAGCTGCTTGATTCTTGCCTGCTGAGGCACATGATCCGTGCAGGAGCTACCTGATCAGCACATGAGCAGTCACATGATCAGCGCCTCTCAGTCACCTGATCACTGCATGACAGGCACGTGATGCAAGCTGCTGAGGTGCGGGATCATGCCTGCTCAGCTGCCTGATAATCGCCAGCTGGGCCGCAGGATTCATGCCTGCTCAGCTGCCTGATAATCGCCAGCTGGGCCGCGGGATTCATGCCTGCTCAGCTGCTGATTCTTGCCTGCTGAGGCACATGATCCGTGCAGGAGAGCTACCTGATCAGCACATGAGCAGTCACATGATCAGCGCCTCTCAGTCACCTGATCACTGCATGACAGGCACGTGATCAGTGCCTGCTGAGGTGCGGGATCAGCGCCTGCTCAGCTGCCTGATAATCGCCAGCTGGGCCGCAGGATTCATGCCTGCTCAGCTGCCTGATAATCGCCAGCTGGGCCGCAGGATTCATGCCTGCTCAGCTGCCTGATAACCGCCAGCTGGGCCGCGGGATTCATGCCTGCTCAGCTGCCTGATAATCGCCAGCTGGGCCGCAGGATTCATGCCTGCTCAGCTGCCTGATAACCGCCAGCTGGGCCGCAGGATTCATGCCTGCTCAGCTGCCTGATAACCGCCAGCTGGGCCGCAGGATTCATGCCTGCTCAGCTGCCTGATAACCGCCAGCTGGGCCGCAGGATTCATGCCTGCTCAGCTGCCTGATAATCGCCAGCTGGGCCGCAGGATTCATGCCTGCTCAGCTGCCTGATAATCGCCAGCTGGGCCGCAGGATTCATGCCTGCTCAGCTGCCTGATAACGCCAGCTGGGCCGCAGGATTCATGCCTGCTCAGCTGCCTGATGTCCGCCAGCTGGGCCGCAGGATTCATGCCTGCTCAGCTGCCTGATAATCGCCAGCTGGGCCGCAGGATTCATGCCTGCTCAGCTGCCTGATAATCGCCAGCTGGGCCGCGGGATTCATGCCTGCTCAGCTGCCTGATAATCGCCAGCTGGGCCGCAGGATTCATGCCTGCTCAGCTGCCTGATAATCGCCAGCTGGGCCGCAGGATTCATGCCTGCTCAGCTGCTGATTCTTGCCTGCTGAGGCACATGATCCGTGCAGGAGAGCTACCTGATCAGCACATGGCAGTCACATGATCAGCGCCTCTCAGTCACCTGATCACTGCATGACAGGCACGTGATCAGTGCCTGCTGAGGGTGCGGGATCAGCGCCTGCTCAGCTGCCTGATAATCGCCAGCTGGGCCGCAGGATTCATGCCTGCTCAGCTGCCTGATAATCGCCAGCTGGGCCGCAGGATTCATGCCTGCTCAGCTGCCTGATAACCGCCAGCTGGGCCGCAGGATTCATGCCTGCTCAGCTGCCTGATATCCGGCTGGGCCGCAGGATTCATGCCTGCTCAGCTGCCTGATATCGCCAGCTGGGCCGCAGGATTCATGCCTGCTCAGCTGCCTGATAATCGCCAGCTGGGCCGCGGGATTCATGCCTGCTCAGCTGCCTGATAATCGCCAGCTGGGCCGCAGGATTCATGCCTGCTCAGCTGCCTGATAATCGCCAGCTGGGCCGCAGAATTCATGCCTGCTCAGCTGCCTGATAATCGCCAGCTGGGCCGCAGGATTCATGCCTGCTCAGCTGCTTGATTCTTGCCTGCTGAGGCACATGATCCGTGCAGGAGAGCTACCTGATCAGCACATGAGCAGTCACATGATCAGCGCCTCTCAGTCACCTGATCACTGCATGACAGGCACGTGATCAGTGCCTGCTGAGGTCGGGATCAGCGCCTGCTCAGCTGCCTGATAATCGCCAGCTGGGCCGCAGGATTCATGCCTGCTCAGCTGCCTGATAATCGCCAGCTGGGCCGCAGGATTCATGCCTGCTCAGCTGCCTGATAATCGCCAGCTGGGCCGCAGGATTCATGCCTGCTCAGCTGCCTGATAATCGCCAGCTGGGCCGCAGGATTCATGCCTGCTCAGCTGCCTGATAATCGCCAGCTGGGCCGCAGGATTCATGCCTGCTCAGCTGCCTGATAATCGCCAGCTGGGCCGCAGGATTCATGCCTGCTCAGCTGCCTGATAATCGCCAGCTGGGCCGCGGGATTCATGCCTGCTCAGCTGCCTGATAATCGCCAGCTGGGCCGCGGGATTCATGCCTGCTCAGCTGCCTGATAATCGCCAGCTGGGCCGCAGGATTCATGCCTGCTCAGCTGCCTGATAATCGCCAGCTGGGCCGCAGGATTCATGCCTGCTCAGCTGCCTGATAACGCCAGCTGGGCCGCAGGATTCATGCCTGCTCAGCTGCCTGATAATCGCCAGCTGGGCAGCAGGATTCATTCCTGCTCAGCTGCCTGATAATCGCCAGCTGGGCCGCAGGATTCATGCCTGCTCAGCTGCCTGATAATCGCCAGCTGGGCCGCAGGATTCATGCCTGCTCAGCTGCCTGATAATCGCCAGCTGGGCCGCAGGATTCATGCCTGCTCAGCTGCTTGATTCTTGCCTGCTGAGGCGCATGATCCGTGCAGGAGAGCTACCTGATCAGCACATGAGCAGTCACATGATCAGCGCCTCTCAGTCACCTGATCACTGCATGACAGGCACGTGATCAGTGCCTGCTGAGGCGCGGGATCAGCGCCTGCTCAGCTGCCTGATAATCGCCAGCTGGGCCGCAGGATTCATGCCTGCTCAGCTGCCTGATAATCGCCAGCTGGGCCGCAGGATTCATGCCTGCTCAGCTGCCTGATAACCGCCAGCTGGGCCGCAGGATTCATGCCTGCTCAGCTGCCTGATAATCGCCAGCTGGGCCGCAGGATTCATGCCTGCTCAGCTGCCTGATAACCGCCAGCTGGGCCGCAGGATTCATGCCTGCTCAGCTGCCTGATAACGCCAGCTGGGCCGCAGGATTCATGCCTGCTCAGCTGCCTGATAACCGCCAGCTGGGCCGCAGGATTCATGCCTGCTCAGCTGCCTGATAACGCCAGCTGGGCCGCAGGATTCATGCCTGCTCAGCTGCCTGATAATCGCCAGCTGGGCCGCAGGATTCATGCCTGCTCAGCTGCCTGATAATCGCCAGCTGGGCCGCGGGATTCATGCCTGCTCAGCTGCCTGATAATCGCCAGCTGGGCCGCAGGATTCATGCCTGCTCAGCTGCCTGATAACAGCCAGCTGGGCCGCAGGATTCATGCCTGCTCAGCTGCCTGATAATCGCCAGCTGGGCCGCAGGATTCATGCCTGCTCAGCTGCCTGATAATCGCCAGCTGGGCCGCAGGATTCATGCCTGCTCAGCTGCCTGATAATCGCCAGCTGGGCCGCGGGATTCATGCCTGCTCAGCTGCCTGATAATCGCCAGCTGGGCCGCAGGATTCATGCCTGCTCAGCTGCCTGATAATCGCCAGCTGGGCCGCAGGATTCATGCCTGCTCAGCTGCCTGATAATCGCCAGCTGGGCCGCAGGATTCATGCCTGCTCAGCTGCCTGATAATCGCCAGCTGGGCCGCAGGATTCATGCCTGCTCAGCTGCCTGATAATCGCCAGCTGGGCCGCAGGATTCATGCCTGCTCAGCTGCCTGATAATCGCCAGCTGGGCCGCAGGATTCATGCCTGCTCAGCTGCCTGATAATCGCCAGCTGGGCCGCAGGATTCATGCCTGCTCAGCTGCCTGATAATCGCCAGCTGGGCCGCAGGATTCATGCCTGCTCAGCTGCCTGATAATCGCCAGCTGGGCCGCAGGATTCATGCCTGCTCAGCTGCCTGATAATCGCCAGCTGGGCCGCAGGATTCATGCCTGCTCAGCTGCCTGATAATCGCCAGCTGGGCCGCAGGATTCATGCCTGCTCAGCTGCCTGATAACCGTCAGCTGGGCCGCAGGATTCATGCCTGCTCAGCTGCCTGATAATCGCCAGATGGGCCGCAGGATTCATGCCTGCTCAGCTGCCTGATAATCGCCAGCTGGACCGCAGGATTCATGCCTGCTGAGCTGCCTGATAATCGCCAGCTGGGCCGCAGGATTCATGCCTGCTCAGCTGCCTGATAATCGCCAGCTGGGCCTCAGGATTCATGCCTGCTCAGCTGCCTGATAATCGCCAGCTGGGCCGCGGGATTCATGCCTGCTCAGCTGCCTGATTCTTGCCTGCTGGGGCGCATGATCCGTGCAGGAGAGCTACCTGATCAGCACATGAGCAGTCACATGATCAGCGCCTCTCAGTCACCTGATCACTGCATGACAGGCAAGTGATCAGTGCCTGCTGAGGTTCAGGATCAGCGCCTGCTCAGCTGCCTGATAATCGCCAGCTGGGCCGCAGGATTCATGCCTGCTCAGCTGCCTGATAATCGCCAGCTGGGCCGCAGGATTCATGCCTGCTCAGCTGCCTGATAATCGCCAGCTGGGCCGCAGGATTCATGCCTGCTCAGCTGCCTGATAATCGCCAGCTGGGCCGCGGGATTCATGCCTGCTCAGCTGCCTGATAATCGCCAGCTGGGCCGCAGGATTCATGCCTGCTCAGCTGCCTGATAATCGCCAGCTGGGCCGCAGGATTCATGCCTGCTCAGCTGCTTGATTCTTGCCTGCTGGGCACATGATCCGTGCAGGAGAGCTACCTGATCAGCACAGCAGTCACATGATCAGCCTCTCAGTCACCTGATCACTGCATGACAGGCACGTGGTCAGTGCCTGCTGAGGTGCGGGATCAGCGCCTGCTCAGCTGCCTGATAATCGCCAGCTGGGCCGCAGGATTCATGCCTGCTCAGCTGCCTGATAATCGCCAGCTGGGCCGCGGGATTCATGCCTGCTCAGCAGCCTGATAACCGCCAGCTGGGCCGCAGGATTCATGCCTGCTCAGCTGCCTGATAAACGCCAGCTGGGCCGCAGGATTCATGCCTGCTCAGCTGCCTGATAATCGCCAGCTGGGCCGCAGGATTCATGCCTGCTCAGCTGCCTGATAATCGCCAGCTGGGCCGCAGGATTCATGCCTGCTCAGCTGCCTGATAATCGCCAGCTGGGCCGCAGGATTCATGCCTGCTCAGCTGCCTGATAATCGCCAGCTGGGCCGCAGGATTCATGCCTGCTCAGCTGCCTGATAATCGCCAGCTGGGCCGCAGGATTCATGCCTGCTCAGCTGCCTGATAATCGCCAGCTGGGCCGCAGGATTCATGCCTGCTCAGCTGCCTGATAATCGCCAGCTGGGCCGCAGGATTCATGCCTGCTCAGCTGCCTGATAATCGCCAGCTGGGCCGCAGGATTCATGCCTGCTCAGCTGCCTGATAATCGCCAGCTGGGCCGCGGGATTCATGCCTGCTCAGCTGCCTGATAATCGCCAGCTGGGCCGCAGGATTCATGCCTGCTCAGCTGCCTGATACTCGCCAGCTGGGCCGCAGGATTCATGCCTGCTCAGCTGCTTGATTCTTGCCTGCTGAGGCACATGATCCGTGCAGGAGAGCTGCCTGATCAGCACATGAGCAGTCACATGATCAGCGCCTCTCAGTCACCTGATCACTGCATGACAGGCACGTGATCAGTGCCTGCTGGGGTGCAGGATCAGCGCCTGCTCAGCTGCCTGATAATCGCCAGCTGGGCCGCGGGATTCATGCCTGCTCAGCTGCCTGATAATCGCCAGCTGGGCCGCAGGATTCATGCCTGCTCAGCTGCCTGATAATCGCCAGCTGGGCCGCGGGATTCATGCCTGCTCAGCTGCCTGATAATCGCCAGCTGGGCCGCAGGATTCATGCCTGCTCAGCTGCCTGATAATCGCCAGCTGGGCCGCGGGATTCATGCCTGCTCAGCTGCCTGATAATCGCCAGCTGGGCCGCAGGATTCATGCCTGCTCAGCTGCCTGATAATCGCCAGCTGGGCCGCAGGATTCATGCCTGCTCAGCTGCCTGATAATCGCCAGCTGGGCCGCAGGATTCATGCCTGCTCAGCTGCCTGATAATCGCCAGCTGGGCCGCAGGATTCATGCCTGCTCAGCTGCCTGATAATCGCCAGCTGGGCCGCAGGATTCATGCCTGCTCAGCTGCCTGATAATCGCCAGCTGGGCCGCAGGATTCATGCCTGCTCAGCTGCCTGATAATCGCCAGCTGGGCCGCAGGATTCATGCCTGCTCAGCTGCCTGATAATCGCCAGCTGGGCCGCGGGATTCATGCCTGCTCAGCTGCCTGATACTCGCCAGCTGGGCCGCAGGATTCATGCCTGCTCAGCTGCCTGATAATCGCCAGCTGGGCCGCAGGATTCATGCCTGCTCAGCTGCCTGATAATCGCCAGCTGGGCCGCAGGATTCATGCCTGCTCAGCTGCCTGATAATCGCCAGCTGGGCCGCAGGATTCATGCCTGCTCAGCTGCCTGATAATCGCCAGCTGGGCCGCAGGATTCATGCCTGCTCAGCTGCCTGATAATCGCCAGCTGGGCCGCAGGATTCATGCCTGCTCAGCTGCCTGATAATCGCCAGCTGGGCCGCAGGATTCATGCCTGCTCAGCTGCCTGATAATCGCCAGCTGGGCCGCAGGATTCATGCCTGCTCAGCTGCCTGATAATCGCCAGCTGGGCCGCAGGATTCATGCCTGCTCAGCTGCCTGATAATCGCCAGCTGGGCCGCAGGATTCATGCCTGCTCAGCTGCCTGATAATCGCCAGCTGGGCCGCAGGATTCATGCCTGCTCAGCTGCCTGATAATCGCCAGCTGGGCCGCAGGATTCATGCCTGCTCAGCTGCCTGATAATCGCCAGCTGGGCCGCAGGATTCATGCCTGCTCAGCTGCCTGATAATCGCCAGCTGGGCCGCAGGATTCATGCCTGCTCAGCTGCCTGATAATCGCCAGCTGGGCCGCAGGATTCATGCCTGCTCAGCTGCCTGATAATCGCCAGCTGGGCCGCAGGATTCATGCCTGCTCAGCTGCCTGATAATCGCCAGCTGGGCCGCAGGATTCATGCCTGCTCAGCTGCCTGATAATCGCCAGCTGGGCCGCAGGATTCATGCCTGCTCAGCTGCTTGATTCTTGCCTGCTGAGGCACATGATCCGTGCAGGAGAGCTACCTGATCAGCACATGAGCAGTCACATGATCAGCGCCTCTCAGTCACCTGATTACTGCATGACAGGCACGTGATCAGTGCCTGCTGAGGTGCGGGATCAGCGCCTGCTCAGCTGCCTGATAATCGCCAGCTGGGCCGCAGGATTCATGCCTGCTCAGCTGCCTGATAATCGCCAGCTGGGCCGCAGGATTCATGCCTGCTCAGCTGCCTGATAATCGCCAGCTGGGCCGCGGGATTCATGCCTGCTCAGCTGCCTGATAACCGCCAGCTGGGCCGCAGGATTCATGCCTGCTCAGCTGCCTGATAATCGCCAGCTGGGCCGCAGGATTCATGCCTGCTCAGCTGCCTGATAATCGCCAGCTGGGCCGCAGGATTCATGCCTGCTCAGCTGCCTGATAATCGCCAGCTGGGCCGCAGGATTCATGCCTGCTCAGCTGCCTGATAATCGCCAGCTGGGCCGCAGGATTCATGCCTGCTCAGCTGCCTGATAATCGCCAGCTGGGCCGCAGGATTCATGCCTGCTCAGCTGCCTGATAATCGCCAGCTGGGCCGCAGGATTCATGCCTGCTCAGCTGCCTGATAATCGCCAGCTGGGCCGCAGGATTCATGCCTGCTCAGCTGCCTGATAATCGCCAGCTGGGCCGCGGGATTCATGCCTGCTCAGCTGCCTGATAATCGCCAGCTGGGCCGCGGGATTCATGCCTGCTCAGCTGCCTGATAATCGCCAGCTGGGCCGCGGGATTCATGCCTGCTCAGCTGCCTGATAATCGCCAGCTGGGCCGCAGGATTCATGCCTGCTCAGCTGCCTGATAATCGCCAGCTGGGCCGCAGGATTCATGCCTGCTCAGCTGCCTGATAATCGCCAGCTGGGCCGCAGGATTCATGCCTGCTCAGCTGCCTGATAATCGCCAGCTGGGCCGCGGGATTCATGCCTGCTCAGCTGCCTGATAATCGCCAGCTGGGCCGCGGGATTCATGCCTGCTCAGCTGCCTGATAATCGCCAGCTGGGCCGCAGGATTCATGCCTGCTCAGCTGCCTGATAATCGCCAGCTGGGCCGCAGGATTCATGCCTGCTCAGCTGCCTGATAATCGCCAGCTGGGCCGCAGGATTCATGCCTGCTCAGCTGCCTGATAATCGCCAGCTGGGCCGCAGGATTCATGCCTGCTCAGCTGCCTGATAATCGCCAGCTGGGCCGCGGGATTCATGCCTGCTCAGCTGCCTGATAATCGCCAGCTGGGCCGCGGGATTCATGCCTGCTCAGCTGCCTGATAATCGCCAGCTGGGCCGCAGGATTCATGCCTGCTCAGCTGCCTGATAATCGCCAGCTGGGCCGCAGGATTCATGCCTGCTCAGCTGCCTGATAATCGCCAGCTGGGCCGCAGGATTCATGCCTGCTCAGCTGCCTGATAATCGCCAGCTGGGCCGCGGGATTCATGCCTGCTCAGCTGCCTGATAATCGCCAGCTGGGCCGCAGGATTCATGCCTGCTCAGCTGCCTGATAATCGCCAGCTGGGCCGCAGGATTCATGCCTGCTCAGCTGCCTGATAATCGCCAGCTGGGCCGCAGGATTCATGCCTGCTCAGCTGCCTGATAATCGCCAGCTGGGCCGCAGGATTCATGCCTGCTCAGCTGCCTGATAATCGCCAGCTGGGCCGCAGGATTCATGCCTGCTCAGCTGCCTGATAATCGCCAGCTGGGCCGCAGGATTCATGCCTGCTCAGCTGCCTGATAATCGCCAGCTGGGCCGCAGGATTCATGCCTGCTCAGCTGCCTGATAATCGCCAGCTGGGCCGCGGGATTCATGCCTGCTCAGCTGCCTGATAATCGCCAGCTGGGCCGCAGGATTCATGCCTGCTCAGCTGCCTGATAATCGCCAGCTGGGCCGCAGGATTCATGCCTGCTCAGCTGCCTGATAATCGCCAGCTGGGCCGCAGGATTCATGCCTGCTCAGCTGCCTGATAATCGCCAGCTGGGCCGCAGGATTCATGCCTGCTCAGCTGCCTGATAATCGCCAGCTGGGCCGCGGGATTCATGCCTGCTCAGCTGCCTGATAATCGCCAGCTGGGCCGCAGGATTCATGCCTGCTCAGCTGCCTGATAATCGCCAGCTGGGCCGCAGGATTCATGCCTGCTCAGCTGCTTGATTCTTGCCTGCTGAGGCACATGATCCGTGCAGGAGAGCTACCTGATCAGCACATGAGCAGTCACATGATCAGCGCCTCTCAGTCACCTGATCACTGCATGACAGGCACGTGATCAGTGCCTGCTGAGGTGCGGGATCAGCGCCTGCTCAGCTGCCTGATAATCGCCAGCTGGGCCGCAGGATTCATGCCTGCTCAGCTGCCTGATAATCGCCAGCTGGGCCGCAGGATTCATGCCTGCTCAGCTGCCTGATAATCGCCAGCTGGGCCGCAGGATTCATGCCTGCTCAGCTGCCTGATAATCGCCAGCTGGGCCGCAGGATTCATGCCTGCTCAGCTGCCTGATAATCGCCAGCTGGGCCGCAGGATTCATGCCTGCTCAGCTGCCTGATAATCGCCAGCTGGGCCGCGGGATTCATGCCTGCTCAGCTGCCTGATAATCGCCAGCTGGGCCGCAGGATTCATGCCTGCTCAGCTGCCTGATAATCGCCAGCTGGGCCGCGGGATTCATGCCTGCTCAGCTGCCTGATAATCGCCAGCTGGGCCGCGGGATTCATGCCTGCTCAGCTGCCTGATAATCGCCAGCTGGGCCGCAGGATTCATGCCTGCTCAGCTGCCTGATAATCGCCAGCTGGGCCGCAGGATTCATGCCTGCTCAGCTGCCTGATAATCGCCAGCTGGGCCGCAGGATTCATGCCTGCGCAGCTGCCTGATAATCGCCAGCTGGGCCGCAGGATTCATGCCTGCTCAGCTGCCTGATAATCGCCAGCTGGGCCGCAGGATTCATGCCTGCTCAGCTGCCTGATAATCGCCAGCTGGGCCGCAGGATTCATGCCTGCTCAGCTGCCTGATAATCGCCAGCTGGGCCGCGGGATTCATGCCTGCTCAGCTGCCTGATAATCGCCAGCTGGGCCGCAGGATTCATGCCTGCTCAGCTGCCTGATAATCGCCAGCTGGGCCGCAGGATTCATGCCTGCTCAGCTGCCTGATAATCGCCAGCTGGGCCGCAGGATTCATGCCTGCTCAGCTGCCTGATAATCGCCAGCTGGGCCGCAGGATTCATGCCTGCTCAGCTGCCTGATAATCGCCAGCTGGGCCGCAGGATTCATGCCTGCTCAGCTGCCTGATAATCGCCAGCTGGGCCGCAGGATTCATGCCTGCTCAGCTGCCTGATAATCGCCAGCTGGGCCGCAGGATTCATGCCTGCTCAGCTGCCTGATAATCGCCAGCTGGGCCGCGGGATTCATGCCTGCTCAGCTGCCTGATAATCGCCAGCTGGGCCGCGGGATTCATGCCTGCTCAGCTGCCTGATAACGCCAGCTGGGCCGCAGGATTCATGCCTGCTCAGCTGCCTGATAATCGCCAGCTGGGCCGCGGGATTCATGCCTGCTCAGCTGCCTGATAATCGCCAGCTGGGCCGCAGGATTCATGCCTGCTCAGCTGCCTGATAATCGCCAGCTGGGCCGCAGGATTCATGCCTGCTCAGCTGCCTGATAATCGCCAGCTGGGCCGCAGGATTCATGCCTGCTCAGCTGCCTGATAATCGCCAGCTGGGCCGCAGGATTCATGCCTGCTCAGCTGCCTGATAATCGCCAGCTGGGCCGCGGGATTCATGCCTGCTCAGCTGCTTGATTCTTGCCTGCTGGGCACATGATCCGTGCAGAGAGCTACCTGATCAGCACATGAGCAGTCACATGATCAGCGCCTCTCAGTCACCTGATCACTGCATGACAGGCACGTGATCAGTGCCTGCTGAGGTGCGGGATCAGCGCCTGCTCAGCTGCCTGATAATCGCCAGCTGGGCCGCAGGATTCATGCCTGCTCAGCTGCCTGATAATCGCCAGCTGGGCCGCGGGATTCATGCCTGCTCAGCTGCCTGATAATCGCCAGCTGGGCCGCAGGATTCATGCCTGCTCAGCTGCCTGATAATCGCCAGCTGGGCCGCGGGATTCATGCCTGCTCAGCTGCCTGATAACCGCCAGCTGGGCCGCAGGATTCATGCCTGCTCAGCTGCCTGATAATCGCCAGCTGGGCCGCAGGATTCATGCCTGCTCAGCTGCCTGATAATCGCCAGCTGGGCCGCAGGATTCATGCCTGCTCAGCTGCCTGATAATCGCCAGCTGGGCCGCAGGATTCATGCCTGCTCAGCTGCCTGATAATCGCCAGCTGGGCCGCAGGATTCATGCCTGCTCAGCTGCCTGATAATCGCCAGCTGGGCCGCAGGATTCATGCCTGCTCAGCTGCCTGATAATCGCCAGCTGGGCCGCAGGATTCATGCCTGCTCAGCTGCCTGATAATCGCCAGCTGGGCCGCAGGATTCATGCCTGCTCAGCTGCCTGATAATCGCCAGCTGGGCCGCAGGATTCATGCCTGCTCAGCTGCCTGATAATCGCCAGCTGGGCCGCAGGATTCATGCCTGCTCAGCTGCCTGATAATCGCCAGCTGGGCCGCAGGATTCATGCCTGCTCAGCTGCCTGATAACCGCCAGCTGGGCCGCGGGATTCATGCCTGCTCAGCTGCCTGATAATCGCCAGCTGGGCCGCAGGATTCATGCCTGCTCAGCTGCCTGATAATCGCCAGCTGGGCCGCAGGATTCATGCCTGCTCAGCTGCCTGATAATCGCCAGCTGGGCCGCAGGATTCATGCCTGCTCAGCTGCCTGATCGCCAGCTGGGCCGCAGGATTCATGCCTGCTCAGCTGCCTGATAATCGCCAGCTGGGCCGCAGGATTCATGCCTGCTCAGCTGCCTGATAATCGCCAGCTGGGCCGCGGGATTCATGCCTGCTCAGCTGCCTGATAATCGCCAGCTGGGCCGCAGGATTCATGCCTGCTCAGCTGCCTGATAATCGCCAGCTGGGCCGCGGGATTCATGCCTGCTCAGCTGCCTGATAATCGCCAGCTGGGCCGCAGGATTCATGCCTGCTCAGCTGCCTGATAATCGCCAGCTGGGCCGCAGGATTCATGCCTGCTCAGCTGCCTGATAATCGCCAGCTGGGCCGCAGGATTCATGCCTGCTCAGCTGCCTGATAATCGCCAGCTGGGCCGCAGGATTCATGCCTGCTCAGCTGCCTGATAATCGCCAGCTGGGCCGCAGGATTCATGCCTGCTCAGCTGCCTGATAATCGCCAGCTGGGCCGCAGGATTCATGCCTGCTCAGCTGCCTGATAATCGCCAGCTGGGCCGCGGGATTCATGCCTGCTCAGCTGCCTGATAATCGCCAGCTGGGCCAGCAGCCTCATGATGCTCAGCTGCCTGCTCAGCTGCTTGATTCTGCCTGCTGAGGCACATGATCCGTGCAGAGCTACCTGATCAGCGCATGAGCAGTCACGATCAGCTGCTCAGTCACCTGATCACTGCATGACAGGCACGTGATCAGTGCCTGCTGAGTGCGGGATCCGCCTGCTCAGCTGCCTGATAATCGCCAGCTGGGCCGCAGGATTCATGCCTGCTCAGCTGCCTGATAATCGCCAGCTGGGCCGCAGGATTCATGCCTGCTCAGCTGCCTGATAATCGCCAGCTGGGCCGCAGGATTCATGCCTGCTCAGCTGCCTGATAATCGCCAGCTGGGCCGCAGGATTCATGCCTGCTCAGCTGCCTGATAACCGCCAGCTGGGCCGCAGGATTCATGCCTGCTCAGCTGCCTGATAATCGCCAGCTGGGCCGCAGGATTCATGCCTGCTCAGCTGCCTGATAATCGCCAGCTGGGCCGCAGGATTCATGCCTGCTCAGCTGCCTGATAATCGCCAGCTGGGCCGCAGGATTCATGCCTGCTCAGCTGCCTGATTCTTGCCTGCTGAGGCACATGATCCGTGCAGGAGAGCTACCTGATCAGCACATGAGCAGTCACATGATCAGCGCCTCTCAGTCACCTGATCACTGCATGACAGGCACGTGATCAGTGCCTGCTGAGGTGCGGGATCAGCGCCTGCTCAGCTGCCTGATAATCGCCAGCTGGGCCGCAGGATTCATGCCTGCTCAGCTGCCTGATAATCGCCAGCTGGGCCGCAGGATTCATGCCTGCTCAGCTGCCTGATAATCGCCAGCTGGGCCGCAGGATTCATGCCTGCTCAGCTGCCTGATAATCGCCAGCTGGGCCGCAGGATTCATGCCTGCTCAGCTGCCTGATAATCGCCAGCTGGGCCGCAGGATTCATGCCTGCTCAGCTGCCTGATAATCGCCAGCTGGGCCGCGGGATTCATGCCTGCTCAGCTGCCTGATAATCGCCAGCTGGGCCGCGGGATTCATGCCTGCTCAGCTGCTTGATTCTTGCCTGCTGAGGCACATGATCCGTGCAGGAGAGCTGCCTGATCAGCACATGAGCAGTCACATGATCAGCGCCTCTCAGTCACCTGATCACTGCATGACAGGCACGTGATCAGTGCCTGCTGAGCTGCGGGATCAGCGCCTGCTCAGCTGCCTGATAATCGCCAGCTGGGCCGCAGGATTCATGCCTGCTCAGCTGCCTGATAATCGCCAGCTGGGCCGCAGGATTCATGCCTGCTCAGCTGCCTGATAATCGCCAGCTGGGCCGCAGGATTCATGCCTGCTCAGCTGCCTGATAATCGCCAGCTGGGCAGCAGGATTCATGCCTGCTCAGCTGCCTGATAATCGCCAGCTGGGCCGCAGGATTCATGCCTGCTCAGCTGCCTGATAATCGCCAGCTGGGCCGCAGGATTCATGCCTGCTCAGCTGCCTGATAATCGCCAGCTGGGCCGCAGGATTCATGCCTGCTCAGCTGCCTGATAATCGCCAGCTGGGCCGCGGGATTCATGCCTGCTCAGCTGCCTGATAATCGCCAGCTGGGCCGCAGGATTCATGCCTGCTCAGCTGCCTGATAATCGCCAGCTGGGCCGCGGGATTCATGCCTGCTCAGCTGCCTGATAATCGCCAGCTGGGCCGCAGGATTCATGCCTGCTCAGCTGCCTGATATGCGCCAGCTGGGGCCGCAGATTCGTGCAGGAGAGCTACCTGATCGCACATGGGCAGTCACATGATCAGGCCTCTCAGTCACCTGATCACTGCATGACAGGCACGTGATCAGTGCCTGCTGAGGCGCGGGATCAGCGCCTGCTCAGCTGCCTGATAATCGCCAGCTGGGCCGCAGGATTCATGCCTGCTCAGCTGCCTGATAATCGCCAGCTGGGCCGCGGGATTCATGCCTGCTCAGCTGCCTGATAATCGCCAGCTGGGCCGCAGGATTCATGCCTGCTCAGCTGCCTGATAATCGCCAGCTGGGCCGCAGGATTCATGCCTGCTCAGCTGCCTGATAATCGCCAGCTGGGCCGCAGGATTCATGCCTGCTCAGCTGCCTGATAATCGCCAGCTGGGCCGCAGGATTCATGCCTGCTCAGCTGCCTGATAATCGCCAGCTGGGCCGCAGGATTCATGCCTGCTCAGCTGCCTGATAATCGCCAGCTGGGCCGCAGGATTCATGCCTGCTCAGCTGCCTGATAATCGCCAGCTGAGCCGCAGGATTCATGCCTGCTCAGCTGCCTGATAATCGCCAGCTGGGCCGCAGGATTCATGCCTGCTCAGCTGCCTGATAATCGCCAGCTGGGCCGCAGGATTCATGCCTGCTCAGCTGCCTGATAATCGCCAGCTGGGCCGCGGGATTCATGCCTGCTCAGCTGCCTGATAATCGCCAGCTGGGCCGCAGGATTCATGCCTGCTCAGCTGCCTGATAATCGCCAGCTGGGCCGCAGGATTCATGCCTGCTCAGCTGCCTGATTGCCTGCTGGGCACATGATCCGTGCAGGAGAGCTGCCTGATCAGCACATGAGCAGTCCATGATCAGCGCCTCTCAGTCACCTGATCACTGCATGACAGGCGTGATCAGTGCCTGCTGAGGCCGGGATCAGCGCCTGCTCAGCTGCCTGATAATCACCAGCTGGGCCGCGGGATTCATGCCTGCTCAGCTGCCTGATAATCGCCAGCTGGGCCGCAGGATTCATGCCTGCTCAGCTGCCTGATAATCGCCAGCTGGGCGCAGGATTCATGCCTGCTCAGCTGCCTGATAATCGCCAGCTGGGCCGCAGGATTCATGCCTGCTCAGCTGCCTGATTCTTGCCAGCTGGGCCACATGATCCGTGCAGGAGAGCTACCTGATCAGCATGAGCAGTCACATGATCAGCGCCTCTCAGTCACCTGATCACTGCATGACAGGCCGTGATCAGTGCCTGCTGAGGTGCGGATCAGCGCCTGCTCAGCTGCCTGATAATCGCCAGCTGGGCCGCAGGATTCATGCCTGCTCAGCTGCCTGATAATCGCCAGCTGGGCCGCGGGATTCATGCCTGCTCAGCTGCCTGATAATCGCCAGCTGGGCCGCAGGATTCATGCCTGCTCAGCTGCCTGATAATCGCCAGCTGGGCCGCAGGATTCATGCCTGCTCAGCTGCCTGATAACCGCCAGCTGGGCCGCAGGATTCATGCCTGCTCAGCTGCCTGATAATCGCCAGCTGGGCCGCGGGATTCATGCCTGCTCAGCTGCCTGATAATCGCCAGCTGGGCCGCAGGATTCATGCCTGCTCAGCTGCCTGATAATCGCCAGCTGGGCCGCAGGATTCATGCCTGCTCAGCTGCTTGATTCTCGCCTGCTGAGGCACATGATCCGTGCAGGAGAGCTGCCTGATCAGCACATGAGCAGTCACATGATCAGGCCTCTCAGTCACCTGATCACTGCATGACAGGCACGTGATCAGTGCCTGCTGGGGTGGGATCAGCGCCTGCTCAGCTGCCTGATAATCGCCAGCTGGGCCGCAGGATTCATGCCTGCTCAGCTGCCTGATAACCGCCAGCTAGGCCGCAGGATTCATGCCTGCTCAGCTGCCTGATAACGCCAGCTGGGCCGCAGGATTCATGCCTGCTCAGCTGCCTGATAATCGCCAGCTGGGCCGCAGGATTCATGCCTGCTCAGCTGCCTGATAATCGCCAGCTGGGCCGCAGGATTCATGCCTGCTCAGCTGCCTGATAATCGCCAGCTGGGCCGCAGGATTCATGCCTGCTCAGCTGCCTGATAATCGCCAGCTGGGCCGCAGGATTCATGCCTGCTCAGCCTTGATTACCTGCTGAGGCACATGATCCGTGCAGGAGAGCTACCTGATCAGCACATGAGCAGTCACATGATCAGCGCCTCTCAGTCACCTGATCACTGCATGACAGGCACGTGATCAGTGCCTGCTGAGGGCGGGATCAGCGCCTGCTCAGCTGCCTGATAATCGCCAGCTGGGCCGCAGGATTCATGCCTGCTCAGCTGCCTGATAATCGCCAGCTGGGCCGCAGGATTCATGCCTGCTCAGCTGCCTGATAATCGCCAGCTGGGCCGCAGGATTCATGCCTGCTCAGCTGCCTGATAATCGCCAGCTGGGCCGCAGGATTCATGCCTGCTCAGCTGCCTGATAATCGCCAGCTGGGCCGCAGGATTCATGCCTGCTCAGCTGCCTGATAACCGTCAGCTGGGCCGCAGGATTCATGCCTGCTCAGCTGCCTGATAACCTCCAGCTGGGCCGCAGGATTCATGCCTGCTCAGCTGCCTGATAATCGCCAGCTGGGCCGCAGGATTCATGCCTGCTCAGCTGCCTGATAATCGCCAGCTGGGCCGCAGGATTCATGCCTGCTCAGCTGCCTGATAATCGCCAGCTGGGCCGCAGGATTCATGCCTGCTCAGCTGCCTGATAATCGCCAGCTGGGCCGCAGGATTCATGCCTGCTCAGCTGCCTGATAATCGCCAGCTGGGCCGCAGGATTCATGCCTGCTCAGCTGCCTGATAATCGCCAGCTGGGCCGCAGGATTCATGCCTGCTCAGCTGCCTGATAATCGCCAGCTGGGCCGCAGGATTCATGCCTGCTCAGCTGCCTGATGCCAGCTGGGCAGGGCACGCAGATCCCGTGCAGGAGAGCTACCTGATCAGCACATGCAGGCAGTCACATGATCAGGCCTCTCAGTCACTGATCTGCACTGACAGGCACGTGATCAGTGCCTGCTGAGGTCGGGATCAGCGCCTGCTCAGCTGCCTGATAATCGCCAGCTGGGCCGCAGGATTCATGCCTGCTCAGCTGCCTGATAATCGCCAGCTGGGCCGCAGGATTCATGCCTGCTCAGCTGCCTGATAATCGCCAGCTGGGCCGCAGGATTCATGCCTGCTCAGCTGCTGATTCTTGCTGCGAGGCACATGATCCGTGCAGGAGCTACCTGATCAGCACATGAGCAGTCACATGATCAGCGCCTCTCAGTCACCTGATCACTGCATGACAGGCCGCCTGATCAGTGCCTGCTGAGGGCGGGATCAGCGCCTGCTCAGCTGCCTGATAATCGCCAGCTGGGCCGCGGGATTCATGCCTGCTCAGCTGCCTGATAATCGCCAGCTGGGCCGCAGGATTCATGCCTGCTCAGCTGCCTGATAATCGCCAGCTGGGCAGGATTCATGCCTGCTCAGCTGCCTGATAATCGCCAGCTGGGCCGCAGGATTCATGCCTGCTCAGCTGCCTGATAACGCCAGCTGGGCCGCAGGATTCATGCCTGCTCAGCTGCCTGATAATCGCCAGCTGGGCCGCAGGATTCATGCCTGCTCAGCTGCCTGATAATCGCCAGCTGGGCCGCAGGATTCATGCCTGCTCAGCTGCCTGATAATCGCCAGCTGGGCCGCAGGATTCATGCCTGCTCAGCTGCCTGATAATCGCCAGCTGGGCCGCAGGATTCATGCCTGCTCAGCTGCCTGATAATCGCCAGCTGGGCCGCAGGATTCATGCCTGCTCAGCTGCCTGATAATCGCCAGCTGGGCCGCAGGATTCATGCCTGCTCAGCTGCCTGATAATCGCCAGCTGGGCCGCAGGATTCATGCCTGCTCAGCTGCCTGATAATCGCCAGCTGGGCCGCAGGATTCATGCCTGCTCAGCTGCCTGATAATCGCCAGCTGGGATTCATGCCTGCTCAGCTGCTTGATTCTTGCCTGCTGGGCACATGATCCGTGCAGGAGAGCTACCTGATCAGCACATGAGCAGTCACATGATCAGCGCCTCTCAGTCACCTGATCACTGCATGACAGGCACGTGATCAGTGCCTGCTGAGCTGCGGGATCAGCGCCTGCTCCGCTGCCTGATAATCGCCAGCTGGGCCGCAGGATTCATGCCTGCTCAGCTGCCTGATAATCGCCAGCTGGGCCGCAGGATTCATGCCTGCTCAGCTGCCTGATAATCGCCAGCTGGGCCGCAGGATTCATGCCTGCTCAGCTGCCTGATAATCGCCAGCTGGGCCGCAGGATTCATGCCTGCTCAGCTGCCTGATAATCGCCAGCTGGGCAGGATTCATGCCTGCTCAGCTGCCTGATAACCGCGCAGCAGGGCGCAGTCAGGCCTCTCATGCCTGCTCCAGCTGACTGCATGGCTCAGTGCCTGCCAGCTGCCGGATCATCGCCTGCTCAGCTGCCTGATAATCGCCAGCTGGGCCGCAGGATTCATGCCTGCTCAGCTGCCTGATAATCGCCAGCTGGGCCGCAGGATTCATGCCTGCTCAGCTGCCTGATAACCGCCAGCTGGGCCGCAGGATTCATGCCTGCTCAGCTGCCTGATAATCGCCAGCTGGGCCGCAGGATTCATGCCTGCTCAGCTGCCTGATAATCGCCAGCTGGGCCGCGGGATTCATGCCTGCTCAGCTGCCTGATAATCGCCAGCTGGGCCGCAGGATTCATGCCTGCTCAGCTGCCTGATAATCGCCAGCTGGGCCGCAGGATTCATGCCTGCTCAGCTGCCTGATAATCGCCAGCTGGGCCGCAGGATTCATGCCTGCTCAGCTGCTTGATTCTTGCCTGCTGAGGCACATGATCCGTGCAGGAGAGCTACCTGATCAGCAGCACATGAGCAGTCACATGATCAGCGCCTCTCAGTCACCTGATCACTGCATGACAGGCACGTGATCAGTGCCTGCTGAGGTGCGGGATCAGCGCCTGCTCAGCTGCCTGATAATCGCCAGCTGGGCCGCAGGATTCATGCCTGCTCAGCTGCCTGATAATCGCCAGCTGGGCCGCAGGATTCATGCCTGCTCAGCTGCCTGATAATCGCCAGCTGGGCCGCAGGATTCATGCCTGCTCAGCTGCCTGATAATCGCCAGCTGGGCCGCAGGATTCATGCCTGCTCAGCTGCCTGATAACGCCAGCTGGGCCGCAGGATTCATGCCTGCTCAGCTGCCTGATAATCGCCAGCTGGGCCGCAGGATTCATGCCTGCTCAGCTGCCTGATAATCGCCAGCTGGGCCGCAGGATTCATGCCTGCTCAGCTGCCTGATAATCGCCAGCTGGGCCGCAGGATTCATGCCTGCTCAGCTGCCTGATAATCGCCAGCTGGGCCGCAGGATTCATGCCTGCTCAGCTGCCTGATAATCGCCAGCTGGGCCGCGTTCATGCCTGCTCAGCTGCCTGATAATCGCCAGCTGGGCCGCAGGATTCATGCCTGCTCAGCTGCCTGATAATCGCCAGCTGGGCAGGATTCATGCCTGCTCAGCTGCCTGATAACCCAGCTGGGCCGCAGGATTCATGCCTGCTCAGCTGCCTGATAATCGCCAGCTGGGCCGCAGGATTCATGCCTGCTCAGCTGCCTGATAATCGCCAGCTGGGCCGCAGGATTCATGCCTGCTCAGCTGCCTGATAATCGCCAGCTGGGCCGCAGGATTCATGCCTGCTCAGCTGCCTGATCTTGCCAGCTGGGGCGCAGGATCATGCAGGAGCTGCCTGATCAGCACATGAGCAGTCACATGATCAGCGCCTCTCAGCCACCTGATCACTGCATGACAGGCACGTGATCAGTGCCTGCTGAGGTCGGGATCAGCGCCTGCTGCTGCCTGATAATGCCAGCTGGGCCGCAGGATTCATGCCTGCTCAGCTGCCTGATAATCGCCAGCTGGGCCGCAGGATTCATGCCTGCTCAGCTGCCTGATAATCGCCAGCTGGGCCGCAGGATTCATGCCTGCTCAGCTGCCTGATAATCGCCAGCTGGGCCGCAGGATTCATGCCTGCTCAGCTGCCTGATAACGCCAGCTGGGCCGCAGGATTCATGCCTGCTCAGCTGCCTGATAATCGCCAGCTGGGCCGCGGGATTCATGCCTGCTCAGCTGCCTGATAATCGCCAGCTGGGCCGCAGGATTCATGCCTGCTCAGCTGCCTGATAATCGCCAGCTGGGCCGCAGGATTCATGCCTGCTCAGCTGCCTGATAATCGCCAGCTGGGCCGCAGGATTCATGCCTGCTCAGCTGCCTGATAATCGCCAGCTGGGCCGCAGGATTCATGCCTGCTCAGCTGCCTGATAATCGCCAGCTGGGCCGCAGGATTCATGCCTGCTCAGCTGCTTGATTCTTGCCTGCTGAGGCACATGATCCGTGCAGGAGCTACCTGATCAGCACATGAGCAGTCACATGATCAGCGCCTCTCAGTCACCTGATCACTGCATGACAGGCACGTGATCAGTGCCTGCTGAGGTGGGATCAGCGCCTGCTCAGCTGCCTGATAATCGCCAGCTGGGCCGCAGGATTCATGCCTGCTCAGCTGCCTGATAATCGCCAGCTGGGCCGCAGGATTCATGCCTGCTCAGCTGCCTGATAACCGCCAGCTGGGCCGCAGGATTCATGCCTGCTCAGCTGCCTGATAACGCCAGCTGGGCCGCAGGATTCATGCCTGCTCAGCTGCCTGATAATCGCCAGCTGGGCCGCAGGATTCATGCCTGCTCAGCTGCCTGATAATCGCCAGCTGGGCCGCGGGATTCATGCCTGCTCAGCTGCCTGATAATCGCCAGCTGGGCCGCGGGATTCATGCCTGCTCAGCTGCCTGATAATCGCCAGCTGGGCCGCAGGATTCATGCCTGCTCAGCTGCCTGATAATCGCCAGCTGGGCCGCAGGATTCATGCCTGCTCAGCTGCCTGATTCTTGCCTGCTGGGGCACATGATCCGTGCAGGAGAGCTACCTGATCAGCACATGAGCAGTCACATGATCAGCGCCTCTCAGCCACCTGATCACTGCATGACAGGCACGTGATCAGTGCCTGCTGAGTGCGGGATCAGCGCCTGCTCAGCTGCCTGATAATCGCCAGCTGGGCCGCAGGATTCATGCCTGCTCAGCTGCCTGATAATCGCCAGCTGGGCCGCAGGATTCATGCCTGCTCAGCTGCCTGATAATCGCCAGCTGGGCCGCAGGATTCATGCCTGCTCAGCTGCCTGATAATCGCCAGCTGGGCCGCAGGATTCATGCCTGCTCAGCTGCCTGATAATCGCCAGCTGGGCCGCGGGATTCATGCCTGCTCAGCTGCCTGATAATCGCCAGCTGGGCCGCAGGATTCATGCCTGCTCAGCTGCCTGATAATCGCCAGCTGGGCCGCAGGATTCATGCCTGCTCAGCTGCCTGATAATCGCCAGCTGGGCCGCAGTTCATGCCTGCTCAGCTGCCTGATAATCGCCAGCTGGGCCAGGATTCATGCCTGCTCAGCTGCCTGATAGCCAGCTGGGCCGCAGGATTCATGCCTGCTCAGCTGCCTGATTCTTGCCTGCTGAGGCGCATGATCCGTGCAGGAGAGCTGCCTGATCAGCACATGAGCAGTCACATGATCAGCGCCTCTCAGTCACCTGATCACTGCATGACAGGCACGTGATCAGTGCCTGCTGAGGTGCGGGATCAGCGCCTGCTCAGCTGCCTGATAATCGCCAGCTGGGCCGCAGGATTCATGCCTGCTCAGCTGCCTGATAATCGCCAGCTGGGCCGCAGGATTCATGCCTGCTCAGCTGCCTGATAACCGCCAGCTGGGCCGCAGGATTCATGCCTGCTCAGCTGCCTGATAATCGCCAGCTGGGCCGCAGGATTCATGCCTGCTCAGCTGCCTGATAATCGCCAGCTGGGCCGCAGGATTCATGCCTGCTCAGCTGCCTGATAATCGCCAGCTGGGCCGCAGTTCATGCCTGCTCAGCTGCCTGATAATCGCCAGCTGGGGCAGGATTCATGCCTGCTCAGCTGCCTGATAATCGCCAGCTGGGCCGCAGGATTCATGCCTGCTCAGCTGCCTGATAATCGCCAGCTGGGCCGCAGGATTCATGCCTGCTCAGCTGCCTGATAACCGCCAGCTGGGCCGCAGGATTCATGCCTGCTCAGCTGCCTGATAATCGCCAGCTGGGCCGCAGGATTCATGCCTGCTCAGCTGCTTGATTCTTGCCTGCTGAGGCACATGATCCGTGCAGGAGAGCTACCTGATCAGCACATGAGCAGTCACATGATCAGCGCCTCTCAGTCACCTGATCACTGCATGACAGCACGTGATCAGTGCCTGCTGAGTGCGGGATCAGCGCCTGCTCAGCTGCCTGATAATCGCCAGCTGGGCCGCAGGATTCATGCCTGCTCAGCTGCCTGATAATCGCCAGCTGGGCCGCAGGATTCATGCCTGCTCAGCTGCCTGAATCGCCAGCTGGGCCGCAGGATTCATGCCTGCTCAGCTGCCTGATGCCAGCTGGGCCGCAGGATTCATGCCTGCTCAGCTGCCTGATAATCGCCAGCTGGGCCGCAGGATTCATGCCTGCTCAGCTGCCTGATAATCGCCAGCTGGGCCGCAGGATTCATGCCTGCTCAGCTGCCTGATAATCGCCAGCTGGGCCGCGGGATTCATGCCTGCTCAGCTGCCTGATAATCGCCAGCTGGGCCGCAGGATTCATGCCTGCTCAGCTGCCTGATAATCGCCAGCTGGGCCGCAGGATTCATGCCTGCTCAGCTGCCTGATAATCCCAGCTGGGCCGCAGGATTCATGCCTGCTCAGCTGCCTGATAATCGCCAGCTGGGCCGCAGGATTCATGCCTGCTCAGCTGCCTGATTCTTGCCTGCTGGGCACATGATCCGTGCAGGAGAGCTCACCTGCCTGTGACAGTCACAGATCAGCCTCTCAGTCACCTGCCTGATCACTGCATGACAGGCACGTGATCAGTGCCTGCTGAGGTGCGGGATCATGCCTGCTCAGCTGCCTGATAATCGCCAGCTGGGCCGCAGGATTCATGCCTGCTCAGCTGCCTGATAATCGCCAGCTGGGCCGGGATTCATGCCTGCTCAGCTGCCTGATAATCGCCAGCTGGGCCGCAGGATTCATGCCTGCTCAGCTGATAATCGCCAGCTGGGCCGCAGGATTCATGCCTGCTCAGCTGCCTGATAATCGCCAGCTGGGCCGCAGGATTCATGCCTGCTCAGCTGCCTGATAATCGCCAGCTGGGCCGCAGGATTCATGCCTGCTCAGCTGCCTGATAATCGCCAGCTGGGCCGCAGGATTCATGCCTGCTCAGCTGCCTGATAATCGCCAGCTGGGCCGCAGGATTCATGCCTGCTCAGCTGCCTGATAATCGCCAGCTGGGCCGGGATTCATGCCTGCTCAGCTGCCTGATACTTGCCTGCTGAGCGGGACTCATGGCCAGGAGGCTACCTGATCAGCACATGAGCAGTCACATGATCAGCGCCTCTCAGTCACCTGATCACTGCATGACAGGCACGTGATCAGTGCCTGCTGAGGCCGGGATCCGCCTGCTCAGCTGCCTGAATCGCCAGCTGGGCCGCAGGATTCATGCCTGCTCAGCTGCCTGATAATCGCCAGCTGGGCCGCGGGATTCATGCCTGCTCAGCTGCCTGATAATCGCCAGCTGGGCCGCAGGATTCATGCCTGCTCAGCTGCCTGATAATCGCCAGCTGGGCCGCAGGATTCATGCCTGCTCAGCTGCCTGATAATCGCCAGCTGGGCCGCAGGATTCATGCCTGCTCAGCTGCCTGATAACCAGCTGGGCCGCAGGATTCATGCCTGCTCAGCTGCCTGATAATCGCCAGCTGGGCCGCGGGATTCATGCCTGCTCAGCTGCCTGATAATCGCCAGCTGGGCCGCAGGATTCATGCCTGCTCAGCTGCTTGATTCTTGCCTGCTGAGGCACATGATCCGTGCAGGAGAGCTACCTGATCAGCACATGAGCAGTCACATGATCAGCGCCTCTCAGTCACCTGATCACTGCATGACAGGCACGTGATCAGTGCCTGCTGAGTGCGGGATCAGCGCCTGCTCAGCTGCCTGATAATCGCCAGCTGGGCCGCAGGATTCATGCCTGCTCAGCTGCCTGATAATCGCCAGCTGGGCCGCGGGATTCATGCCTGCTCAGCTGCCTGATAATCGCCAGCTGGGCCGCAGGATTCATGCCTGCTCAGCTGCCTGATAATCGCCAGCTGGGCCGCAGGATTCATGCCTGCTCAGCTGCCTGATAATCGCCAGCTGGGCCGCAGGATTCATGCCTGCTCAGCTGCCTGATAACCGCCAGCTGGGCCGCAGGATTCATGCCTGCTCAGCTGCCTGATAACCGCAGCTGGGCCGGGATTCATGCCTGCTCAGCTGCCTGATAATCGCCAGCTGGGCCGGAGGATTCATGCCTGCTCAGCTGCCTGATAATCGCCAGCTGGGCCGCAGGATTCATGCCTGCTCAGCTGCCTGATAATCGCCCAGCTGGGCCGCAGGATTCATGCCTGCTCAGCTGCCTGATATTCGCCAGCTGGGCCGCGGGATTCATGCCTGCTCAGCTGCTTGATTCTTGCCTGCTGGGGCACATGATCCGTGCAGGAGAGCTGCCTGATCAGCACATGAGCAGTCACATGATCAGCGCCTCTCAGTCACTGATCACTGCATGACAGGCACGTGATCAGTGCCTGCTGAGGTGTGGGATCAGCGCCTGCTCAGCTGCCTGATAATCGCCAGCTGGGCCGCAGGATTCATGCCTGCTCAGCTGCCTGATAACCGCCAGCAGGGCCGCAGGATTCATGCCTGCTCAGCTGCCTGATAACCGCCAGCTGGGCCGCAGGATTCATGCCTGCTCAGCTGCCTGATAACCTCCAGCTGGGCCGCAGGATTCATGCCTGCTCAGCTGCCTGATAATCGCCAGCTGGGCCGCGGGATTCATGCCTGCTCAGCTGCCTGATAACCGTCAGCTGGGCCGCAGGATTCATGCCTGCTCAGCTGCCTGATAATCACCAGCTGGGCCGCGGGATTCATGCCTGCTCAGCTGCCTGATAACGCCAGCTGGGCCGCAGGATTCATGCCTGCTCAGCTGCCTGATAATCGCCAGCTGGGCCGGGATGCCTGCTCAGCTGCTTGATTCTTGCCTGCTGAGGCACATGATCCGTGCAGAGAGCTACCTGATCAGCACATGAGCAGTCACAGATCAGCGCCTCTCAGTCACCACTGCCATGACAGGCCGTGATCAGTGCCTGCTGAGTGCGGATCAGCGCCTGCTCAGCTGCCTGATAATCGCCAGCTGGGCCGCAGGATTCATGCCTGCTCAGCTGCCTGATAATCGCCAGCTGGGCCGCAGGATTCATGCCTGCTCAGCTGCCTGATAACGCCAGCTGGGCCGCGGGATTCATGCCTGCTCAGCTGCCTGATAATCGCCAGCTGGGCCGCAGGATTCATGCCTGCTCAGCTGCCTGATAACCGTCAGCTGGGCCGCAGGATTCATGCCTGCTCAGCTGCCTGATTCTTGCCAGCTGGGCCGCAGGATCCGTGCAGGAGAGCTGCCTGATCAGCACATGAGCAGTCACATGCTCAGCTCTCAGTCACCTGATCACTGCGCAGGCAGCGCCTGATCAGTGCCTGCTGAGTGCGGGATCAGCGCCTGCTCAGCTGCCTGATAATCGCCAGCTGGGCCGCAGGATTCATGCCTGCTGCCTGATAATCGCCAGCTGGGCCGCAGGATTCATGCCTGCTCAGCTGCCTGATAATCGCCAGCTGGGCCGCAGGATTCATGCCTGCTCAGCTGCCTGATAATCCCAGCTGGGCCGCAGGATTCATGCCTGCTCAGCTGCCTGATAATCGCCAGCTGGGCCGCAGGATTCATGCCTGCTCAGCTGCCTGATAATCGCCAGCTGGGCCGCAGGGTTCATGCCTGCTCAGCTGCCTGATAATCGCCAGCTGGGCCGCAGGATTCATGCCTGCTCAGCTGCCTGATAATCGCCAGCTGGGCCGCAGGATTCATGCCTGCTCAGCTGCTTGATTCTTGCCTGCTGAGGCACATGATCCGTGCAGGAGAGCTACCTGATCAGCACATGAGCAGTCACATGATCAGCGCCTCTCAGTCACCTGATCACTGCATGACAGGCACGTGATCAGTGCCTGCTGAGGTGCGGGATCAGCGCCTGCTCAGCTGCCTGATAATCGCCAGCTGGGCCGCAGGATTCATGCCTATTCAGCTGCCTGATAATCGCAGCTGGGCCGCAGGATTCATGCCTGCTCAGCTGCCTGATAACCGCAGCTGGGCCGCAGGATTCAAGCCTGCTCAGCTGCCTGATAATCGCCAGCTGGGCCGCGGGATTCATGCCTGCTCAGCTGCCTGATGATCGCCAGCTGGGCCGCAGTTCATGCCTGCTCAGCTGCCTGATAATAGCTGGGCCGCAGGATTCATGCCTGCTCAGCTGCCTGATAATCGCCAGCTGGGCCGCAGGATTCATGCCTGCTCAGCTGCCTGATAATCGCCAGCTGGGCCGCAGGATTCATGCCTGCTCAGCTGCCTGATAATCGCCAGCTGGGCCGCAGGATTCATGCCTGCTCAGCTGCCTGATTCTGCCTGCTGAGGCACATGATCCGTGCAGGAGGCTACCTGATCAGCACGCCAGCATCACATGATCAGCCTCCTGTCACCTGATCCTGCAACAGGCACGTGATCAGTGCCTGCTGAGGTGCGGGATCCTCGCCTGCTCAGCTGCCTGATAACGGCCAGCTGGGCCGCAGGATTCATGCCTGCTGCCTGATAATCGCCAGCTGGGCCGCAGGATTCATGCCTGCTCAGCTGCCTGATAATCGCCAGCTGGGCCGCGGGATTCATGCCTGCTCAGCTGCCTGATAACCCCAGCTGGGCCGCAGGATTCATGCCTGCTCAGCTGCCTGATCGCCAGCTGGGCCGGGATTCATGCCTGCTCAGCTGCCTGATAACCGCCAGCTGGGCCGGGATTCATGCCTGCTCAGCTGCCTGATAATCCGCCAGCTGGGCCGGGATTCATGCCTGCTCAGCTGCCTGATAATCGCCAGCTGGGCCGCAGGATTCATGCCTGCTCAGCTGCCTGATAATCGCCAGCTGGGCCGCAGGATTCATGCCTGCTCAGCTGCCTGATAATCGCCAGCTGGGCCGCAGGATTCATGCCTGCTCAGCTGCTGATTCTTGCCTGCTGAGGCATGATCCGTGCAGGAGAGCTACCTGATCAGCACATGAGCAGTCACATGATCAGCGCCTCTCAGTCACCTGATCACTGCATGAGCAGGCACGTGATCAGTGCCTGCTGAGGTGCGGGATCAGCGCTGCTCAGCTGCCTGATAATCGCCAGCTGGGCCGCAGGATTCATGCCTGCTCAGCTGCCTGATAATCGCCAGCTGGGCCGCAGGATTCATGCCTGCTCAGCTGCCTGATAACCCAGCTGGGCCGCAGGATTCATGCCTGCTCAGCTGCCTGATAATCGCCAGCTGGGCCGCAGGATTCATGCCTGCTCAGCTGCCTGATAATCGCCAGCTGGGCCGCAGGATTCATGCCTGCTCAGCTGCCTGATAATCGCCAGCTAGGCCGCAGGATTCATGCCTGCTCAGCTGCCTGATGTCCTGCTGGGCCGCAGGATTCATGCCTGCTCAGCTGCCTGATAATCGCCAGCTGGGCCGCAGGATTCATGCCTGCTCAGCTGCCTGATAATGCCAGCTGGGCCGCAGGATTCATGCCTGCTCAGCTGCCTGATAATCGCCAGCTGGGCCGCAGGATTCATGCCTGCTCAGCTGCCTGATAATCGCCAGCTGGGCCGCAGGATTCATGCCTGCTCAGCTGCCTGATTCTTGCCTGCTGAGGCACATGATCCGTGCAGGAAAGCTACCTGATCAGCACATGAGCAGTCACGTGATCAGCGCTCTCAGTCACCTGATCACTGCATGACAGGCACGTGATCAGTGCCTGCTGAGGTGCGGGATCAGCGCCTGCTCAGCTGCCTGATAATGCCAGCTGGGCCGCAGGATTCATGCCTGCTCAGCTGCCTGATAACCCCAGCTGGGCCGCAGGATTCATGCCTGCTCAGCTGCCTGATAATCGCCAGCTGGGCCGGGATTCATGCCTGCTCAGCTGCCTGGCCAGCTGGGCCGCAGGATTCATGCCTGCTCAGCTGCCTGATAACGCCAGCTGGGCACGGGATTCATGCCTGCTCAGCTGCCTGATAACGCCAGCTGGGCCGCAGGATTCATGCCTGCTCAGCTGCCTGAATAGCCAGCTGGGCCGCAGGATTCATGCCTGCTCAGCTGCCTGATAATCGCCAGCTGGGCCGCGGGATTTGCCTGCTCAGCTGCCTGATAACCCCAGCTGGGCCGCAGGATTCATGCCTGCTCAGCTGCCTGATAATCGCCAGCTGGGCCGCAGGATTCATGCCTGCTCAGCTGCCTGATAATCGCCAGCTGGGCCGCAGGATTCATGCCTGCTCAGCTGCCTGATTCTTGCCTGCTGGGCACAGTCATGCAGGAGGCTCATATGCCTAGCAGCAGTCATGCCATCAGCGCCTCTCAGTCACCTGATCACTGCATGACAGGCCGTGATCAGTGCCTGGGAGTGCGGGATCATGCCTGCTCAGCTGCCTGATAATCGCCAGCTGGGCCGCGGGATTCATGCCTGCTCAGCTGCCTGATAATCGCCAGCTGGGCCGCAGGATTCATGCCTGCTCAGCTGCCTGATAATCGCCAGCTGGGCCGCAGTTCATGCCTGCTCAGCTGCCTGATAACGCCAGCTGGGCCAGGATTCATGCCTGCTCAGCTGCCTGATAAAGCTGGGCAGGATTCATGCCTGCTCAGCTGCCTGATAATCGCCAGCTGGGCCGGGATTCATGCCTGCTCAGCTGCCTGAATCGCCAGCTGGGCCGCAGGATTCATGCCTGCTCAGCTGCCTGATAATCGCACCAGCTGGGCCGCAGGATTCATGCCTGCTCAGCTGCCTGATAATCGCCAGCTGGGCCGCAGGATTCATGCCTGCTGCTGCTTGATTCTTGCCTGCTGGGGCACATGATCCGTGCCGGAGCTACCTGATCAGCACGAGCAGTCACATGATCAGCCTCTCAGTCACCTGATCACTGCATGCCGGGCACGTGATCAGTGCCTGCTGAGGCGCGGGATCAGCGCCTGCTCAGCTGCCTGATAATCGCCAGCTGGGCCGCAGGATTCATGCCTGCTCAGCTGCCTGATAATCGCCAGCTGGGCCGCAGGATTCATGCCTGCTCAGCTGCCTGATAATCGCCAGCTGGGCCGCAGGATTCATGCCTGCTCAGCTGCCTGATAATCGCCAGCTGGGCCGCGGGATTCATGCCTGCTCAGCTGCCTGATAATCGCCAGCTGGGCCGCAGGATTCATGCCTGCTCAGCTGCTTGATTCTTGCCTGCTGAGGCACATGATCCGTGCAGGAGAGCTACCTGATCAGCACATGAGCAGTCACATGATCAGCGCCTCTCAGTCACCTGATCACTGCATGACAGGCACGTGATCAGTGCCTGCTGAGGTGCGGGATCAGCGCCTGCTCAGCTGCCTGATAATCGCCAGCTGGGCCGCAGGATTCATGCCTGCTCAGCTGCCTGATAATCGCCAGCTGGGCCGCAGGATTCATGCCTGCTCAGCTGCCTGATAATCGCCAGCTGGGCCGCGGGATTCATGCCTGCTCAGCTGCCTGATAATCGCCAGCTGGGCCGCAGGATTCATGCCTGCTCAGCTGCCTGATAATCGCCAGCTGAGGATTCATGCCTGCTCAGCTGCCTGATAATCGCCAGCTGGGCCGCAGGATTCATGTCACCTGATCAGCGCCAGCTGGGCCGCGGGATTCATGCCTGCTCAGCTGCCTGATAACGCCAGCTGGGCCGCAGGATTCATGCCTGCTCAGCTGCCTGATAATCGCCAGCTGGGCCGCAGGATTCATGCCTGCTCAGCTGCCTGATTCTCCTGCTGAGGCACATGATCGTGCAGGAGAGCTACCTGATCAGCACATGAGCAGTCACATGATCAGCGCCTCTCAGTCACCTGATCACTGCATGACAGGCACGTGATCAGTGCCTGCTGAGGTGCGGGATCATGCCTGCTCAGCTGCCTGATAATCGCCAGCTGGGCCGCAGGATTCATGCCTGCTCAGCTGCCTGATCGCCAGCTGGGCCGCAGGATTCATGCCTGCTCAGCTGCCTGATAATCGCCAGCTGGGCCGCGGGATTCATGCCTGCTCAGCTGCCTGATAATCGCCAGCTGGGCCGCAGGATTCATGCCTGCTCAGCTGCCTGATAATCGCCAGCTGGGCCGGGATTCATGCCTGCTCAGCTGCCTTCCACCTGCTGGGCCGCATGGATCATGCAGAGCTACCTGATCAGCACATAGCAGTCACACATGATCAGCGCCTCTCAGTCACCTGATCCTGCATGACAGCCGTGATCAGTGCCTGCTAGCTGCAGGATCAGCAGCCTGCTCAGCTGCCTGATAATCGCCAGCTGGGCCGCAGGATTCATGCCTGCTCAGCTGCCTGATAATCGCCAGCTGGGCCGCAGGATTCATGCCTGCTCAGCTGCCTGATAACGCCAGCTGGGCCGCAGGATTCATGCCTGCTCAGCTGCCTGATAATCGCCAGCTGGGCCGCAGGATTCATGCCTGCTCAGCTGCCTGATAATCGCCAGCTGGGCCGCAGGATTCATGCCTGCTCAGCTGCCTGATAACGCCAGCTGGGCCGCAGATTCATGCCTGCTCAGCTGCCTGATAACCGCCAGCTGGGCCGCAGGATTCATGCCTGCTCAGCTGCCTGATAATCGCCAGCTGGGCCGCAGGATTCATGCCTGCTCAGCTGCTTGATTCTTGCCTGCTGAGGCACATGATCCGTGCAGGAGAGCTACCTGATCAGCACATGAGCAGTCACATGATCAGCGCCTCTCAGTCACCTGATCACTGCATGACAGGCACGTGATCAGTGCCTGCTGGTGCGGGATCAGCGCCTGCTCAGCTGCCTGATAATCGCCAGCTGGGCCGCAGGATTCATGCCTGCTCAGCTGCCTGATAATCGCCAGCTGGGCCGCAGGATTCATGCCTGCTCAGCTGCCTGATAATCGCCAGCTGGGCCGCAGGATTCATGCCTGCTCAGCTGCCTGATCCGCCAGCTCCGCAGGATTCATGCCTGCTCAGCTGCCTGATAATCGCCAGCTGGGCCGCAGGATTCATGCCTGCTCAGCTGCCTGATAATCGCCAGCTGGGCCGCAGGATTCATGCCTGCTCAGCTGCCTGATAATCGCCAGCTGGGCCGCGGGATTCATGCCTGCTCAGCTGCCTGATAATCGCCAGCTGGGCCGCAGGATTCATGCCTGCTCAGCTGCCTGATAATCGCCAGCTGGGCCGCAGGATGCCTGCTCAGCTGCCTGTAATCGCCAGCTGGGCCGCAGGATTCATGCCTGCTCAGCTGCCTGATAATCGCCAGCTGGGCCGCAGGATTCATGCCTGCTCAGCTGCTTGATTCTTACCTGCTGAGGCACATGATCCGTTCAGGAGAGCTACCTGATCAGCACATGAGCAGTCACATGATCAGCGCCTCTCAGTCACCTGATCACTGCATGACAGCACGTGATCAGTGCCTGCTGAGGTGCGGGATCCGCCTGCTCAGCTGCCTGATAAGCCAGCTGGGCCGCAGGATTCATGCCTGCTCAGCTGCCTGATAATCGCCAGCTGGGCCGCAGGATTCATGCCTGCTCAGCTGCCTGATAACCGCCAGCTGGGCCGCAGGATTCATGCCTGCTCAGCTGCCTGATAACCGCCAGCTGGGCCGCAGGATTCATGCCTGCTCAGCTGCCTGATCCGCCAGCTGGGCCGCAGGATTCATGCCTGCTCAGCTGCCTGATAATCGCCAGCTGGGCCGCAGGGATTCATGCCTGCTCAGCTGCCTGATAATCGCCAGCTGGGCCGCAGGATTCATGCCTGCTCAGCTGCCTGATAATCGCCAGCTGGGCCGCAGGATTCATGCCTGCTCAGCTGCCTGATAATCGCCAGCTGGGCGCAGGATTCATGCCTGCTCAGCTGCCTGATTCTTGCCTGCTGAGGCACATGATTCGTGCAGGAGAGCTACCTGATCAGCGCATGAGCATCACGCCATCAGCGCCTCTCAGTCACTGATCACTGCGCGGCACGCTGATCAGTGCCTGCTGAGGCGCGGGATCAGCGCCTCAGCTGCCTGATAATCGCCAGCTGGGCCGCAGGATTCATGCCTGCTCAGCTGCCTGATAATCGCCAGCTGGGCCGCAGGATTCATGCCTGCTCAGCTGCCTGATAACCTCGGCTGGGCTGCAGAGGATTCATGCCTGCTCAGCTGCCTGATAATCGCCAGCTGGGCCGCGGGATTCATGCCTGCTCAGCTGCCTGATAATCGCCAGCTGGGCCGGGATTCATGCCTGCTCAGCTGCCTGATAATCGCCAGCTGGGCCGCAGGATTCATGCCTGCTCAGCTGCCTGATAACAGCCAGCTGGGCCGCAGGATTCATGCCTGCTCAGCTGCCTGATAATCGCCAGCTGGGCCGCAGGATTCATGCCTGCTCAGCTGCCTGATAATCCCAGCTGGGCCGCAGGATTCATGCCTGCTCAGCTGCCTGATAACGCCAGCTGGGCCGCAGGATTCATGCCTGCTCAGCTGCCTGATAATCGCCAGCTGGGCCGCAGGATTCATGCCTGCTCAGCTGCTTGATTCTTGCCTGCTGAGGCACATGATCCGTGCAGGAGCTACCTGATCAGCACAGGAGTCACATATCAGCGCCTCTCAGTCACCTGATCACTGCATGACAGGCACGTGATCAGTGCCTGCTGGGTGCGGGATCAGCGCCTGCTCAGCTGCCTGATAATCGCCAGCTGGGCCGCAGGATTCATGCCTGCTCAGCTGCCTGATAATCGCCAGCTGGGCCGCAGGATTCATGCCTGCTCAGCTGCCTGATAATCGCCAGCTGGGCCGCAGGATTCATGCCTGCTCAGCTGCCTGATAATCGCCAGCTGGGCCGCAGGATTCATGCCTGCTCAGCTGCCTGATAATCGCCAGCTGGGCCGCAGGATTCATGCCTGCTCAGCTGCCTGATAATCGCCAGCTGGGCCGCAGGATTCATGCCTGCTCAGCTGCCTGATAATCGCCAGCTGGGCCGCAGGATTCATGCCTGCTCAGCTGCCTGATAACCAGCTGGGCCGCAGGATTCATGCCTGCTCAGCTGCCTGATAATCGCCAGCTGGGCCGGGATTCATGCCTGCTCAGCTGCCTGATAATCGCCAGCTGGGCCGCAGGATTCATGCCTGCTCAGCTGCTTGATTCTGCCTGCTGAGCACATGATCCGTGCAGGAGAGCTGCCTGATCAGCACATGAGCAGTCATGATCAGCGCCTCTCAGTCACCTGATCACTGCATGACAGGCACAGTGATCAGTGCCTGCTGAGTGCGGGATCAGCGCCTGCTCAGCTGCCTGATAATCGCCAGCTGGGCCGCAGGATTCATGCCTGCTCAGCTGCCTGATAATCGCCAGCTGGGCCGCAGGATTCATGCCTGCTCAGCTGCCTGATAAGCCAGCTGGGCCGCAGGATTCATGCCTGCTCAGCTGCCTGATAATCGCCAGCTGGGCCGCAGGATTCATGCCTGCTCAGCTGCCTGATAATCGCCAGCTGGGCCGCAGGATTCATGCCTGCTCAGCTGCCTGATAATCGCCAGCTGGGCCGCAGGATTCATGCCTGCTCAGCTGCCTGATAATCGCCAGCTGGGCCGCAGGATTCATGCCTGCTCAGCTGCCTGATAATCGCCAGCTGGGCCGCAGGATTCATGCCTGCTCAGCTGCCTGATAATCGCCAGCTGGGCCGCAGGATTCATGCCTGCTCAGCTGCCTGATAATCGCCAGCTGGGCCGCAGGATTCATGCCTGCTCAGCTGCCTGATAATCGCCAGCTGGGCCGCAGGATTCATGCCTGCTCAGCTGCTTGATTCTTGCCTGCTGAGGCACATGATCCGTGCAGGAGAGCTACCTGATCAGCACATGAGCAGTCACATGATCAGCGCCTCTCAGTCACCTGATCACTGCATGACAGGCACGTGATCAGTGCCTGCTGAGGTGCGGGATCAGCGCCTGCTCAGCTGCCTGATAATCGCCAGCTGGGCCGCAGGATTCATGCCTGCTCAGCTGCCTGATAATCGCCAGCTGGGCCGCAGGATTCATGCCTGCTCAGCTGCCTGATAACCGCCAGCTGGGCCGCAGGATTCATGCCTGCTCAGCTGCCTGATAATCGCCAGCTGGGCCGCAGGATTCATGCCTGCTCAGCTGCCTGATAATCGCCAGCTGGGCCGCAGGATTCATGCCTGCTCAGCTGCCTGATAATCGCCAGCTGGGCCGCAGGATTCATGCCTGCTCAGCTGCCTGATAATCGCCAGCTGGGCCGCAGGATTCATGCCTGCTCAGCTGCCTGATAATCGCCAGCTGGGCCGCAGGATTCATGCCTGCTCAGCTGCCTGATAATCGCCAGCTGGGCCGCAGGATTCATGCCTGCTCAGCTGCTTGATTCTGCCTGCTGAGGCATGATCCGTGCAGGAGAGCTACTGATCAGCACATGAGCAGTCACATGATCAGCCTCTCAGTCACCTGATCACTGCATGACAGGCACGTGATCAGGGCCTGCTGAGGTGCGGGATGCGCCTGCTCAGCTGCCTGATAAACGCCAGCTGGGCCGCAGGATTCATGCCTGCTCAGCTGCCTGATAATCGCCAGCTGGGCCGCAGGATTCATGCCTGCTCAGCTGCCTGATAATCGCCAGCTGGGCCGCAGGATTCATGCCTGCTCAGCTGCCTGATAATCGCCAGCTGGGCCGCAGGATTCATGCCTGCTCAGCTGCCTGATAATCGCCAGCTGGGCCGCAGGATTCATGCCTGCTCAGCTGCCTGATAATCGCCAGCTGGGCCGCAGGATTCATGCCTGCTCAGCTGCCTGATAATCGCCAGCTGGGCCGCAGGATTCATGCCTGCTCAGCTGCCTGATAATCGCCAGCTGGGCCGCAGGATTCATGCCTGCTCAGCTGCCTGATTCTTGCCTGCTGAGGCACATCCGTGCAGGAGAGCTACCTGATCAGCACATGAGCAGTCACATGATCAGCGCCTCTCAGTCACCTGATCACTGCATGACAGGCACGTGATCAGTGCCTGCTGAGGTGCGGGATCAGCGCCTGCTCAGCTGCCTGATAATCGCCAGCTGGGCCGCAGGATTCATGCCTGCTCAGCTGCCTGATAATCGCCAGCTGGGCCGCAGGATTCATGCCTGCTCAGCTGCCTGATAATCGCCAGCTGGGCCGCAGGATTCATGCCTGCTCAGCTGCCTGATAATCGCCAGCTGGGCCGCAGGATTCATGCCTGCTCAGCTGCCTGATAATCGCCAGCTGGGCCGCAGGATTCATGCCTGCTCAGCTGCCTGATAATCGCCAGCTGGGCCGCAGGATTCATGCCTGCTCAGCTGCCTGATAATCGCCAGCTGGGCCGCAGGATTCATGCCTGCTCAGCTGCCTGATAATCGCCAGCTGGGCGCAGGATTCATGCCTGCTCAGCTGCCTGATAACGCCAGCTGGGCCAGGATTCATGCCTGCTCAGCTGCCTGATAATCGCCAGCTGGGCCGGGATTCATGCCTGCTCAGCTGCCTGATAATGCCAGCTGGGCCGCAGGATTCATGCCTGCTCAGCTGCCTGATACTTGCCAGCTGGGCACATGATTCATGCCTGCTCAGCTGCCTGATAAGCACGCTGGGCAGTCGCATGCGCCTTCCTCAGTCACTGCTGCTGCATGACAGGCCGTGCTGGGCCTGCTGGATGGGATCAGCCTGCTCAGCTGCCTGATAAGCGCCAGCTGGGCCGCAGGATTCATGCCTGCTCAGCTGCCTGATAAGCGCCAGCTGGGCCGCAGGATTCATGCCTGCTCAGCTGCCTGATAACCGCCAGCTGGGCCGCAGGATTCATGCCTGCTCAGCTGCCTGATAACCGCCAGCTGGGCACAGTTCATGCCTGCTCAGCTGCCTGATAATCGCCAGCTGGGCCGCAGGATTCATGCCTGCTCAGCTGCCTGTGGCTGGGCAGGATTCATGCCTGCTCAGCTGCCTGATAATGCCAGCTGGGCCGCAGGATTCATGCCTGCTCAGCTGCCTGATAATCGCCAGCTGGGCCGCAGGATTCATGCCTGCTCAGCTGCCTGATAATCGCCAGCTGGGCCACAGGATTCATGCCTGCTCAGCTGCTTGATTCTTGCCTGCTGAGCCCCATGATCCGTGCAGGAGAGCTACCTGATCAGCATGAGCAGTCACATGATCAGCGCCTCTCAGTCACCTGATCACTGCATGACAGGCACGTGATCAGTGCCTGCTGAGGTGCGGGATCAGCGCCTGCTCAGCTGCCTGTTAATCGCCAGCTGGGCAGCCGGATTCATGCCTGCTCAGCTGCCTGATAATCGCCAGCTGGGCCGCAGGATTCATGCCTGCTCAGCTGCCTGATAATCGCCAGCTGGGCCGCAGGATTCATGCCTGCTCAGCTGCCTGATAATCGCCAGCTGGGCCGCAGGATTCATGCCTGCTCAGCTGCCTGATAATCGCCAGCTGGGCCGCAGGATTCATGCCTGCTCAGCTGCCTGATAATCGCCAGCTGGGCCGCAGGATTCATGCCTGCTCAGCTGCCTGATAAGCCAGCTGGGGCAGGATTCATGCCTGCTCAGCTGCCTGATAATCGCCAGCTGGGCCGCAGGATTCATGCCTGCTCAGCTGCCTGATAATCGCCAGCTGGGCCGCAGGATTCATGCCTGCTCAGCTGCCTGATAATCGCCAGCTGGGCCGCAGGATTCATGCCTGCTCAGCTGCCTGATAATCGCCAGCTGGGCCGCAGGATTTGCCTGCTCAGCTGCTTGATTCTGCCTGCTGAGGCACATGATCCGTGCAGGAGGCTGCCTGATCCACATGCCAGCAGTCACATGATCAGCGCTCTCAGTCACCTGATCACTGCATGACAGGCACGTGATCAGTGCCTGCTGAGGTGCGGGATCAGCGCCTGCTCAGCTGCCTGATAATCGCCAGCTGGGCCGCAGGATTCATGCCTGCTCAGCTGCCTGATAATCGCCAGCTGGGCCGCAGGATTCATGCCTGCTCAGCTGCCTGATAATCGCCAGCTGGGCCGCAGGATTCATGCCTGCTCAGCTGCCTGATAATCGCCAGCTGGGCCGCAGGATTCATGCCTGCTCAGCTGCCTGATAACGCCAGCTGGGCCGCAGGATTCATGCCTGCTCAGCTGCCTGATAATCGCCAGCTGGGCCGCAGGATTCATGCCTGCTCAGCTGCCTGATAATCGCCAGCTGGGCCGCAGGATTCATGCCTGCTCAGCTGCCTGATAATCGCCAGCTGGGCCGCAGGATTCATGCCTGCTCAGCTGCCTGATAATCGCCAGCTGGGCCGCAGGATTCATGCCTGCTCAGCTGCCTGATAATCGCCAGCTGGGCCGCAGGATTCATGCCTGCTCAGCTGCCTGATAATCGCCAGCTGGGCCGCAGGATTCATGCCTGCTCAGCTGCCTGATTCTTGCCTGCTGAGGCACATGATCCGTGCAGGAGAGCTGCCTGATCAGCACATGAGCAGTCACATGATCAGCGCCTCTCAGTCACCTGATCACTGCATGACAGGACGTGATCAGTGCCTGCTGGGTGCGGGATCAGCGCCTGCTCAGCTGCCTGATAATCGCCAGCTGGGCCGCAGGATTCATGCCTGCTCAGCTGCCTGATAATCGCCAGCTGGGCCGCAGGATTCATGCCTGCTCAGCTGCCTGATAATCGCCAGCTGGGCCGCAGGATTCATGCCTGCTCAGCTGCCTGATAACCGCCAGCTGGGCCGCAGGATTCATGCCTGCTCAGCTGCCTGATAATCGCCAGCTGGGCCGCAGGATTCATGCCTGCTCAGCTGCCTGATAATCGCCAGCTGGGCCGCAGGATTCATGCCTGCTCAGCTGCCTGATAATCGCCAGCTGGGCCGCAGGATTCATGCCTGCTCAGCTGCCTGATAATCGCCAGCTGGGCCGCAGGATTCATGCCTGCTCAGCTGCCTGATAATCGCCAGCTGGGCCGCAGGATTCATGCCTGCTCAGCTGCCTGATAATCGCCAGCTGGGCCGCAGGATTCATGCCTGCTCAGCTGCCTGATAATCGCCAGCTGGGCCGCAGGATTCATGCCTGCTCAGCTGCTTGATTCTTGCCTGCTGAGGCCATGATCCGTGCAGGAGAGCTACCTGATCAGCACATGAGCAGTCACATGATCAGCGCCTCTCAGTCACCTGATCACTGCATGACAGGCACGTGATCAGTGCCTGCTGAGGTGCGGGATGCGCCTGCTCAGCTGCCTGATAATCGCCAGCTGGGCCGCAGGATTCATGCCTGCTCAGCTGCCTGATAATCGCCAGCTGGGCCGCGGGATTCATGCCTGCTCAGCTGCCTGATAACGCCAGCTGGGCCGCAGGATTCATGCCTGCTCAGCTGCCTGATAACCGCCAGCTGGGCCGCAGGATTCATGCCTGCTCAGCTGCCTGATAATCGCCAGCTGGGCCGCAGGATTCATGCCTGCTCAGCTGCCTGATAATCGCCAGCTGGGCCGCAGGATTCATGCCTGCTCAGCTGCCTGATAATCGCCAGCTGGGCCGCAGGATTCATGCCTGCTCAGCTGCCTGATAATCGCCAGCTGGGCCGCAGGATTCATGCCTGCTCAGCTGCCTGATAATCGCCAGCTGGGCCGCAGGATTCATGCCTGCTCAGCTGCTTGATTCTTGCCTGCTGAGGCACATGATCCGTGCAGGAGAGCTACCTGATCAGCACATGAGCAGTCACATGATCAGCGCCTCTCAGTCACCTGATCACTGCATGACAGGCACGTGATCAGTGCCTGCTGAGGTGCGGGATCAGCGCCTGCTCAGCTGCCTGATAATCGCCAGCTGGGCCGCAGGATTCATGCCTGCTCAGCTGCCTGATAATCGCCAGCTGGGCCGCAGGATTCATGCCTGCTCAGCTGCCTGATAATCGCCAGCTGGGCCGCAGGATTCATGCCTGCTCAGCTGCCTGATAACCGCCAGCTGGGCCGCAGGATTCATGCCTGCTCAGCTGCCTGATAATCGCCAGCTGGGCCGCAGGATTCATGCCTGCTCAGCTGCCTGATAATCGCCAGCTGGGCCGCAGGATTCATGCCTGCTCAGCTGCCTGATAATCGCCAGCTGGGCCGCAGGATTCATGCCTGCTCAGCTGCCTGATAATCGCCAGCTGGGCCGCAGGATTCATGCCTGCTCAGCTGCCTGATAATCGCCAGCTGGGCCGCAGGATTCATGCCTGCTCAGCTGCCTGATAATCGCCAGCTGGGCCGCGGGATTCATGCCTGCTCAGCTGCCTGATAATCGCCAGCTGGGCCGCGGATTCATGCCTGCTCAGCTGCCTGATAATCGCCAGCTGGGCCGCAGGATTCATGCCTGCTCAGCTGCCTGATAATCGCCAGGGCATGGTCTGCGGGCACCTGCTCAGCTGCCTGAGCAGTCACGCCGATCAGCGCCTCTCAGTCCCTGATCCTGCATGACAGGCACGTGATCAGTGCCTGCTGAGCCGCGGGATCAGCGCCTGCTCAGCTGCCTGATAATCGCCAGCTGGGCCGCAGGATTCATGCCTGCTCAGCTGCCTGATAATCGCCAGCTGGGCCGCAGGATTCATGCCTGCTCAGCTGCCTGATAATCGCCAGCTGGGCCGCAGGATTCATGCCTGCTCAGCTGCCTGATAATCGCCAGCTGGGCCGCAGGATTCATGCCTGCTCAGCTGCCTGATAATCGCCAGCTGGGCCGCAGGATTCATGCCTGCTCAGCTGCCTGATAATCGCCAGCTGGGCCGCAGGATTCATGCCTGCTCAGCTGCCTGATAATCGCCAGCTGGGCCGCAGGATTCATGCCTGCTCAGCTGCCTGATAACGCCAGCTGGGCCGCAGGATTCATGCCTGCTCAGCTGCCTGATAAGCCAGCTGGGCCGCAGGATTCATGCCTGCTCAGCTGCCTGATAATCGCCAGCTGGGCCGCAGGATTCATGCCTGCTCAGCTGCCTGATAATCGCCAGCTGGGCCGCAGGATTCATGCCTGCTCAGCTGCCTGATAATCGCCAGCTGGGCGCAGGATTCATGCAGCTGCCTGATCAGCTGCCTGCAGTCACCTGTCAGCGCTGAGTGCCGCTGATTCATGCCTGCTCAGTGCCTGATAATGCCAGCTGGGCGCAGGATTCATGCCTGCTCAGCTGCCTGATAATCGCCAGCTGGGCCGCAGGATTCATGCCTGCTCAGCTGCCTGATAACCGCCAGCTGGGCCGCAGGATTCATGCCTGCTCAGCTGCCTGATAATCGCCAGCTGGGCCGCAGGATTCATACCTGCTCAGCTGCCTGATAACCGCCAGCTGGGCCGCAGGATTCATGCCTGCTCAGCTGCCTGATAATCGCCAGCTGGGCCGCAGGATTCATGCCTGCTCAGCTGCCTGATAATCGCCAGCTGGGCCGCAGGATTCATGCCTGCTCAGCTGCCTGATAATCGCCAGCTGGGCCGCAGGATTCATGCCTGCTCAGCTGCCTGATAATCGCCAGCTGGGCCGCAGGATTCATGCCTGTTCAGCTGCCTGATAATCGCCAGCTGGGCCGCAGGATTCATGCCTGCTCAGCTGCTTGATTCTTGCCTGCTGAGGCACATGATCCGTGCACGAGAGCTACCTGATCAGCACATGAGCAGTCACATGATCAGTGCCTCTCAGTCACCTGATCACTGCATGACAGGCACGTGATCAGTGCCTGCTGAGGTGCGGGATCAGCGCCTGCTCAGCTGCCTGATAATCGCCAGCTGGGCCGCGGGATTCATGCCTGCTCAGCTGCCTGATAATCGCCAGCTGGGCCGCAGGAGTTCATGCCTGCTCAAGCTGCCTGATAATCGCCAGCTGGGCCGCAGGATTCATGCCTGCTCAGCTGCCTGATAATCGCCAGCTGGGCCGCAGGATTCATGCCTGCTCAGCTGCCTGATAATCGCCAGCTGGGCCGCAGGATTGATGCCTGCTCAGCTGCCTGATAATCGCCAGCTGGGCCGCAGGATTCATGCCTGCTCAGCTGCCTGATAACGCCAGCTGGGCCGCAGGATTCATGCCTGCTCAGCTGCCTGATAATCGCCAGCTGGGCCGCAGGATTCATGCCTGCTCAGCTGCCTGATAATCGCCAGCTGGGCCGCAGGATTCATGCCTGCTCAGCTGCCTGATAATCGCCAGCTGGGCCGCAGGATTCATGCCTGCTCAGCTGCCTGATAATCGCCAGCTGGGCCGCAGGATTCATGCCTGCTCAGCTGCCTGATAATCGCCAGCTGGGCCGCAGGATTCATGCCTGCTCAGCTGCCTGATAACCGCACGCTGGGCCGCAGGATTCATGCCTGCTCAGCTGCCTGATAACCACCAGCTGGGCCGCAGGATTCATGCCTGCTCAGCTGCCTGATAATCGCCAGCTGGGCAGCAGGATTCATGCCTGCTCAGCTGCCTGATAATCGCCAGCTGGGCAGCAGGATTCATGCCTGCTCAGCTGCCTGATAATCGCCAGCTGGGCAGCAGGATTCATGCCTGCTCAGCTGCCTGATAATCCCAGCTGGGCCGCAGGATTCATGCCTGCTCAGCTGCCTGATAATCCGCCAGCTGGGCCGCAGGATTCATGCCTGCTCAGCTGCCTGATAATCGCCAGCTGGGCCGCAGGATTCATGCCTGCTCAGCTGCCTGATAATCGCCAGCTGGGCCGCAGGATTCATGCCTGCTCAGCTGCTTGATTCTTGCCTGCTGAGGCACATGATCCGTGCAGGAGCTACCTGATCAGCACATGAGCAGTCACATGATCAGCGCCTCTCAGTCACCTGATCACTGCATGACAGGCACGTGATCAGTGCCTGCTGGGTGCGGGATCAGCGCCTGCTCAGCTGCCTGATAATCGCCAGCTGGGCAGGATTCATGCCTGCTCAGCTGCCTGATAATCGCCAGCTGGGCCGCAGGATTCATGCCTGCTCAGCTGCCTGATAATCGCCAGCTGGGCCGCAGGATTCATGCCTGCTCAGCTGCCTGATAACGCCAGCTGGGCCGCAGGATTCATGCCTGCTCAGCTGCCTGATAATCGCCAGCTGGGCCGCAGGATTCATGCCTGCTCAGCTGCCTGATAATCGCCAGCTGGGCCGCGGGATTCATGCCTGCTCAGCTGCTCAGTTCTGCTGGGGCACATGATCCGTGCAGGCTACCTGATCAGCGCAGGCAGTCACATGATCAGCGCCTCTCAGTCACCTGATCAAGCATGACAGGCACGTGATCAGTGCCTGCTGGGTGCGGGATCAGCGCCTGCTCAGCTGCCTGATAATCGCCAGCTGGGCCGCAGGATTCATGCCTGCTAGGCTGCCTGATAACCGCCAGCTGGGCCGCAGGATTCATGCCTGCTAGGCTGCCTGATAACCGCCAGCTGGGCCGCAGGATTCATGCCTGCTCAGCTGCCTGATAATCGCCAGCTGGGCCGCAGGATTCATGCCTGCTCAGCTGCCTGATAACGCCAGCTGGGCCGCAGGATTCATGCCTGCTCAGCTGCCTGATAATCGCCAGCTGGGCCGCAGGATTCATGCCTGCTCAGCTGCCTGATAATCGCCAGCTGGGCCGCAGTTCATGCCTGCTCAGCTGCCTGATATCGCCAGCTGGGCAGGATTCATGCCTGCTCAGCTGCCTGATAATCGCCAGCTGGGCATGCAGGATTCATGCCTGCTCAGCTGCCTGATAATCGCCAGCTGGGCCGCGGGATTCATGCCTGCTCAGCTGCCTGATAATCGCCAGCTGGGCCGCAGGATTCATGCCTGCTCAGCTGCCTGATTCTTGCCTGCTGAGGCACATGATCCGTGCAGAGAGCTACCTGATCAGCACATGAGCAGTCACATGATCAGCGCCTCTCAGTCACCTGATCACTGCATGACAGGCACGTGATCAGTGCCTGCTGAGCTGCGGGATCAGCGCCTGCTCAGCTGCCTGATAATCGCCAGCTGGGCCGCAGGATTCATGCCTGCTCAGCTGCCTGATAACCACCAGCTGGGCCGCAGGATTCATGCCTGCTCAGCTGCCTGATAATCGCCAGCTGGGCCGCAGGATTCATGCCTGCTCAAGCTGCCTGATAACCGCCAGCTGGGCCGCAGGATTCATGCCTGCTCAGCTGCCTGATAATCGCCAGCTGGGCCGCAGGATTCATGCCTGCTCAGCTGCCTGATAATCGCCAGCTGGGCCGCGGGATTCATGCCTGCTCAGCTGCCTGATAATCACCAGCTGGGCCGCAGGATTCATGCCTGCTCAGCTGCCTGATAATCGCCAGCTGGGCCGCGGGATTCATGCCTGCTCAGCTGCCTGATAATCGCCAGCTGGGCCGCGGGATTCATGCCTGCTCAGCTGCTGATACTCGCCAGCTGGCACATGATCCGTGCAGGAGAGCCCTGATCAGCACATGAGCAGTCACATGATCAGCGCCTCTCAGTCACCTGATCACTGCATGACAGGCACGTGATCAGTGCCTGCTGAGGCGCGGGATCAGCGCCTGCTCAGCTGCCTGATAATCGCCAGCTGGGCCGCGGGATTCATGCCTGCTCAGCTGCCTGATAATCGCCAGCTGGGCCGCGGGATTCATGCCTGCTCAGCTGCCTGATAACGCCAGCTGGGCCGCAGGATTCATGCCTGCTCAGCTGCCTGATAATGCCAGCTGGGCCGCAGGATTCATGCCTGCTCAGCTGCCTGATAATCGCCAGCTGGGCCGCAGGATTCATGCCTGCTCAGCTGCCTGATAATCGCCAGCTGGGCCGCAGGATTCATGCCTGCTCAGCTGCCTGATAATCGCCAGCTGGGCCGGGATTCATGCCTGCTCAGCTGCCTGATAATCGCCAGCTGGGCCGCAGGATTCATGCCTGCTCAGCTGCCTGATAACCGCCAGCTGGGCAGCAGGATTCATGCCTGCTCAGCTGCCTGATAACCGCCAGCTGGGCCGCAGGGTTCATGCCTGCTCAGCTGCCTGATAATCGCCAGCTGGGCCGCAGGATTCATGCCTGCTCAGCTACCTGATAATCGCCAGCTGGGCCGCAGGATTCATGCCTGCTCAGCTGCCTGATTCTTGCCTGCTGAGGCACATGATCCGTGCAGGAGAGCTACCTGATCAGCGCATGAGCAGTCACATGATCTGCGCCTCTCAGTTACCTGATCACTGCATGACAGGCACGTGATCAGTGCCTGCTGGTGCGGGATCAGCGCCTGCTCAGCTTCCTGATAATCGCCAGCTGGACCGTAGGATTCATGCCTGCTCAGCTGCCTGATAATCGCCAGCTGGGCCGCAGGATTCATGCCTGCTCAGCTGCCTGATAACCGCCAGCTGGGCCGCAGGATTCATGCCTGCTCAGCTGCCTGATAACCGCCAGCTGGGCAGCAGGATTCATGCCTGCTCAGCTGCCTGATAATCGCCAGCTGGGCCGCAGGATTCATGCCTGCTCAGCTGCCTGATAATCGCCAGCTGGGCCGCAGGATTCATGCCTGCTCAGCTGCCTGATAACCGCCAGCTGGGCCGCAGGATTCATGCCTGCTCAGCTGCCTGATAATCGCCAGCTGGGCCGCATGATTCATGCCTGCTCAGCTGCCTGATAACCGCCAGCTGGGCCGCAGGATTCATGCCTGCTCAGCTGCCTGATAATCGCCAGCTGGGCCGCAGGATTCATGCCTGCTCAGCTGCCTGATAATCGCCAGCTGGGCCCTAGGATTCATGTCTGCTCAGCTGCCTGATTCTTGCCTGCTGGGGCACATGATCCGTGCAGGAGCTACCTGATCAGCCGCAGGCAGTCACAGTCAGCGCCTCTCAGTCACCTGATCTACTGCATGACAGGCACGTGATCAGTGCCTGCTGAGGTGCGGGATCATGCCTGCTCAGCTGCCTGATATCCGCCAGCTGGGCCGCAGGATTCATGCCTGCTCAGCTGCCTGATAACCGCCAGCTGGGCCGCAGGATTCATGCCTGCTCAGCTGCCTGCTAACCGCCAGCTGGGCCGCAGGATTCATGCCTGCTCAGCTGCCTGATAACCGCCAGCTGGGCCGCAGGATTCATGCCTGCTCAGCTGCCTGATAATCGCCAGCTGGGCCGCAGGGTTCATGCCTGCTCCGCTGCCTGATAACCGCCAGCTGGGCCGCAGGTTCATGCCTGCTCAGCTGCCTGATAATCGCCAGCTGGGCCGCAGGATTCATGCCTGCTCAGCTGCCTGATAATCGCCAGCTGGGCCGCAGGATTCATGCCTGCTCAGCTGCCTGATAATCGCCAGCTGGGCCGCTGGATTCATGCCTGCTCAGCTGCTGATACCTGCTGCTGGGCCGCGCAGTCATTGCACTACCTGCTCAGCACATGAGCAGTCGATCAGCGCCTCTCGGCACATGATCACTGCATGACAGGCTGCGTGATCAGTGCCTGCTGGTGCCGGGATCATGCCTGCTCAGCTGCCTGATGACCGCCAGCTGGGCCGCAGGATTCATGCCTGCTCAGCTGCCTGATAATCGCCAGCTGGGCCGCAGGATTCATGCCTGCTCAGCTGCCTGATAACCGCCAGCTGGGCCGCAGGATTCATGCCTGCTCAGCTGCCTGATAACCGCCAGCTGGGCCGCAGGATTCATGCCTGCTCAGCTGCCTGATAATCGCCAGCTGGGCCGGGATTCATGCCTGCTCAGCTGCCTGATAATCGCCAGCTGGGCCGCGGGATTCATGCCTGCTCAGCTGCCTGATAACCTAGCTGGGCAGCAGGATTCATGCCTGCTCAGCTGCAGATGCCTTGGCTTCCTGACAGGCAAGTTCGCCTGCTCAGCTGCCTGATAACCGCCAGCTGGGCCGCAGGATTCATGCCTGCTCAGCTGCCTGATAACCGCCAGCTGGGCCGCAGGATTCATGCCTGCTCAGCTGCCTGATATTCGCCAGCTGGGCCGCAGGATTCATGCCTGCTCAGCTGCCTGATAATGCCAGCTGGGCCGCAGGATTCATGCCTGCTCAGCTGCTTGATTCTTGCCTGCTGGGGCGCATGATCCGTGCAGAGCTACCTGATCAGCACATGAGCAGTCACATGATCAGCGCCTCTCAGTCACCTGATTACTGCATGACAGGCACGTGGTCAGTGCCTGCAGAGGTGCGGGATCAGGCCTGCTCAGCTGCCTGATAATCGCCAGCTGGGCCGCAGGATTCATGCCTGCTCAGCTGCCTGATAATCGCCAGCTGGGCCGCAGGATTGCCTGCTCAGCTGCCTGATAACCGCCAGGCTGGGCCGCAGGATTCATGCCTGCTCAGCTGCCTGATAACCGCCAGCTGGGCCGTTCATGCCTGCTCAGCTGCCTGATAACCGCCAGCTGGGCAGCAGGATTCATGCCTGCTCAGCTGCCTGATAAGCCGCCAGCTGGGCCGCGGGATTCATGCCTGCTCAGCTGCCTGATAACCGCCAGCTGGGCCGGGATTCATGCCTGCTCAGCTGCCTGATAACCGCCAGCTGGGCCGGGATTCATGCCTGCTCAGCTGCCTGATAACCGCCAGCTGGGCCGCAGGATTCATGCCTGCTCAGCTGCCTGATAATCGCCAGCTGGGCCGCGGGATTCATGCCTGCTCAGCTGCCTGATAACCGCCAGCTGGGCCGCAGGATTCATGCCTGCTCAGCTGCCTGATACTCGCCTGCTGAGGCACATGATCCTGCAGGAGAGCTACCTGATCAGCACATGAGCAGTCACATGATCAGCGCCTCTCAGTCACCTGATCACTGCATGACAGGCACGTGATCAGTGCCTGCTGAGTGCGGGATCAGCGCTGCTCAGCTGCCTGATAATCGCCAGCTGGGCCGCAGGATTCATGCCTGCTCAGCTGCCTGATAATCGCCAGCTGGGCCGCGGGATTCATGCCTGCTCAGCTGCCTGATAACCGCCAGCTGGGCCGCAGGATTCATGCCTGCTCAGCTGCCTGATAACCGCCAGCTGGGCCGCGGGATTCATGCCTGCTCAGCTGCCTGATAACCGCCAGCTGGGCCGCAGGATTCGCTCAGCTGCCTGTGCTGATCCGCCAGCTGGGCCGCGGGATTCATGCCTGCTCAGCTGCCTGATAACGCCAGCTGGGCCGCAGGATTCATGCCTGCTCAGCTGCCTGATAACCGCCAGCTGGGCCGCGGGATTCATGCCTGCTCAGCTGCCTGATAATCGCCAGCTGGGCCGCAGGATTCATGCCTGCTCAGCTGCCTGATTCTTGCCTGCTGAGGCACATGATCCGTGCAGGAGAGCTACCTGATCGCACAGCTGAGCAGTCACATGATCAGCGCCTCTCAGTCACCTGATCCTGCATGCAGCCGCACGCAGTGCCTGCTGGTGCGGGATCAGCGCCTGCTCAGCTGCCTGATAATCGCCAGCTGGGCCGCAGGATTCATGCCTGCTCAGCTGCCTGATAATCGCCAGCTGGGCCGCAGGATTCATGCCTGCTCAGCTGCCTGATAACGCCAGCTGGGCCGCAGGATTCATGCCTGCTCAGCTGCTGATACTGCATCGCCAGCTGGGCAGGATTCATGCCTGCTCAGCTGCCTGATAACCGCCAGCTGGGCCGCAGGATTTCATGCCTGCTCAGCTGCCTGCCGCCGGGATTCATGCCTGCTCAGCTGCCTGATAACCGCCAGCTGGGCGCAGGATTCATGCCTGCTCAGCTGCCTGAATATCCCAGCTGGGCCGCAGATTCATGCCTGCTCAGCTGCCTGATAACCGCCAGCTGGGCCGCAGGATTCATGCCTGCTCAGCTGCCTGATAATCGCCAGCTGGGCCGCAGGATTCATGCCTGCTCAGCTGCCTGATAATCGCCAGCTGGGCCGCAGGATTCATGCCTGCTCAGCTGCCTGATAACCGCCAGCTGGGCCGCAGGATTCATGCCTGCTCAGCTGCCTGATAACCGCCAGCTGGGCCGCAGGATTCATGCCTGCTCAGCTGCCTGATAACCGCCAGCTGGGCCGCAGGATTCATGCCTGCTCAGCTGCCTGATAATCGCCAGCTGGGCCGCAGGATTCATGCCTGCTCAGCTGCTTGATTCTTGCCTGCTGAGGCACATGATCCGTGCAGGAGAGCTACCTGATCAGCACATGAGCAGTCACATGATCAGCGCCTCTCAGTCACCTGATCACTGCATGACAGGCACTTGATCAGTGCCTGCTGAGGTGCGGGATCAGCGCCTGCTCAGCTGCCTGATAATCGCCAGCTGGGCCGCAGGATTCATGCCTGCTCAGCTGCCTGATAACCGCCAGCTGGGCCGCAGGATTCATGCCTGCTCAGCTGCCTGATAATCGCCAGCTGGTCGCAGGATTCATGCCTGCTCAGCTGCCTGATAACCACCAGCTGGGCCGCAGGATTCATGCCTCCTCAGCTGCCTGATAACCCCAGCTGGGCCGCAGGATTCATGCCTGCTCAGCTGCCTGATAATCGCCAGCTGGGCCGCAGGATTCATGCCTGCTCAGCTGCCTGATAACCCAGCTGGGCCGCGGGATTCATGCCTGCTCAGCTGCCTGATAATCGCCAGCTGGCCGCAGGGATTCATGCCTGCTCAGCTGCCTGATTCGCCAGCTGGGCGCAGGATTCATGCCTGCTCAGCTGCCTGATAATCGCCAGCTGGGCCGCAGTTCATGCCTGCTCAGCTGCCTGATAATCGCCAGCTGGGCCGCAGGATTCATGCCTGCTCAGCTGCCTGATAACCTCCAGCTGGGCCGCAGGATTCATGCCTGCTCAGCTGCCTGATAATCGCCAGCTGGGCCGCAGGATTCATGCCTGCTCAGCTGCCTGATAATCGCCAGCTGGGCAGGATTCATGCCTGCTCAGCTGCCTGATAATCGCCAGCTGGGCCGCAGGATTCATGCCTGCTCAGCTGCCTGATAATCGCCAGCTGGGCCGCAGTTCATGCCTGCTCAGCTGCCTGATAACCGCCAGCTGGGCCGCAGGATTCATGCCTGCTCAGCTGCCTGATAATCGCCAGCTGGGCCGCAGGATTCATGCCTGCTCAGCTGCCTGATAACCGCCAGCTGGGCCGCAGGATTCATGCCTGCTCAGCTGCCTGATTCTTGCCTGCTGAGGCACATGATCGTGCAGGAGCTGCCTGATCAGCACATGAGCAGTCACATGATCAGCGCCTCTCAGTCACCTGATCACTGCATGACAGGCACGTGATCAGTGCCTGCTGAGGCGCGGGATCAGCGCCTGCTCAGCTGCCTGATAATCGCCAGCTGGGCCGCAGGATTCATGCCTGCTCAGCTGCCTGATAACCGCCAGCTGGGCCGCAGGATTCATGCCTGCTCAGCTGCCTGATAACCGCCAGCTGGGCCGCGGGATTCATGCCTGCTCAGCTGCCTGATAACGCCAGCTGGGCCGCAGGATTCATGCCTGCTCAGCTGCCTGATAACGCCAGCTGCAGGATCATGCCTGCTCAGCTGCCTGATAATCGCCAGCTGGGCCGCAGGATTCATGCCTGCTCAGCTGCCTGATAATCCGCCAGCTGGGCCGCGGGATTCATGCCTGCTCAGCTGCCTGATAATCCGCCAGCTGGGCCATGCGGGTCATGCCTGCTCAGCTGCCTGATACCCGCCAGCTGGGCCGCAGTCCGTGCCTGAGCTGCCTGATAAGCCAGCTGGGCAGCAGGATTCAGCGCCTCTCAGCTGCCTGCATGCAAGCACGTGATCCGCCAGCTGGGCCGCGGGATTCATGCCTGCTCAGCTGCCTGATAATCGCCAGCTGGGCCGCAGGTTCATGCCTGCTCAGCTGCCTGATAATCGCCAGCTGGGCCGCGGGATTCATGCCTGCTCAGCTGCCTGATAACCGCCAGCTGGGCCGCAGGATTCATGCCTGCTCAGCTGCCTGATAACCGCCAGCTGGGCCGCAGGATTCATGCCTGCTCAGCTGCCTGATAATCGCCAGCTGGGCCGCAGGATTCATGCCTGCTCAGCTGCCTGATAACCGCCAGCTGGGCCGCAGGATTCATGCCTGCTCAGCTGCCTGATAACCGCCAGCTGGGCCGCGGGATTCATGCCTGCTCAGCTGCCTGATAACGCCAGCTGGGCCGCAGGATTCATGCCTGCTCAGCTGCCTGATAATCGCCAGCTGGGCCGCAGGATTCATGCCTGCTCAGCTGCCTGATAATCGCCAGCTGGGCCGCAGGATTCATGCCTGCTCAGCTGCTTGATTCTTGCCTGCTGAGGCACATGATCCGTGCAGGAGAGCTGCCTGATCAGCACATGAGCAGTCACATGATCAGCGCCTCTCAGTCACCTGATCACTGCATGACAGGCACGTGATCAGTGCCTGCTGAGTGCGGGATCAGCGCCTGCTCAGCTGCCTGATAACCGCCAGCTGGGCCGCGGGATTCATGCCTGCTCAGCTGCCTGATAACCGCCAGCTGGGCCGCAGGATTCATGCCTGCTCAGCTGCCTGATAACCGCCAGGCTGGGCCGCAGGATTCATGCCTGCTCAGCTGCCTGATAATCGCCAGCTGGGCGCAGGATTCATGCCTGCTCAGCTGCCTGATAATCGCCATCTGGGCGCAGGATTCATGCCTGCTCAGTTGCCTGATAATCGCCAGCTGGGCCGCAGGATTCATGCCTGCTCAGCTGCCTGATGACCGCCAGCTGGGCCGCAGGATTCATGCCTGCTCAGCTGCCTGATAACGCCAGCTGGGCCGCAGGATTCATGCCTGCTCAGCTGCCTGATAACCGCCAGCTGGGCCGCAGGATTCATGCCTGCTCAGCTGCCTGATAACCGCCACAGCTGGGCCGCAGGATTCATGCCTGCTCAGCTGCCTGATAACCGCCGCTGGGCCGAGGATTCATGCCTGCTCAGCTGCCTGATAATCGCCAGCTGGGCCGCGGGATTCATGCCTGCTCAGCTGCCTGATAACCGCCAGCTGGGCCGCAGGATTCCATGCCTGCTCAGCTGCCTGATAACCGCCAGCTGGGCCTGTGCATGAGCCATGCCTCTCAGCTCCCACAGTCTGCTGCATGTGCCTGCTCAGCTGCCTGCTGAGGTGCTGGGATGAGCGCCTGCTCAGCTGCCTGATAATCGCCAGCTGGGC